>NC_051159.1:10326311-10366698 GCF_013339745.2 Dermacentor silvarum
GTACTGTGTGTCCGGTGGCTGGTTTCACTTTTCGTTGTCTGTGTTCCGAGTGTTCGTGGGGTAATAGTTGCAGTTGTGTTGTTCGGAACACCAGGGTCGGCGGGCTTCGTGGATGTGCATTTCCTAGATAGATTTACCGAGCGTTCTATAGTCGCGCTTATTCAAGCAATTAATGTGTTGGAAAACTAGCCGTATTCAGCTGCAGTTTAGGTGAAAACCGTCCCAAGCTAGGTTCATGTGGTTCTCAGTGTATTTCTGCGTGGTGCATTGTGTCACCGTTCTTGTGGAAGTGCTTTAAGTTGAAGAATAACGAGTTAGGCTGGTTGGTTTCTTCATTGTGTTTCATGAGTGCATTAGTTTGGTAGTTTAGTAGGCGGGCTTGGTTTTCTAATCGCGGAGTGGTGTTTTTCTTCTAATGATGATATGTGGTGTTTTATGGCGCAAGGGCCAGTAATGGCTAAAGAGCGCCATCGATGGTGTTATGTGCTCCATGATAGAAATAATAACAAAGGGTAACGTGGCTGACTGTGAAGATAAAACGCGGCTGTATAGGGGCCTAAAACCAGTACCAACATGCAAACATAATAAAAAATGACAATGGCTCGTGAGGTGTGCTGTGAACCAAAAATGTATACTCGGACGGAGTAAAATACTAAAATGTATAAATACCAGTAGCAGTACTGCCTCACCGAGGCCCTTAAGTGCAAGAGCCTGGAGGCAGGTGCTCTCTTAAGCACTACTAAAACTTAGAGATTGACTCCAACCAAATAAGGAAATTTATTAGCCCGACGTTTTGGAGCCAATTCGGCTCCTTCTTCAGGGGGTATTCTTCGGAGGTGCCGGTGTGCCGCTTTTAAAAGGTCCATTGTAAGAAAGGAGAGGAAGGGGGAGAGAGCGCAAGGTGGGGAGACACTGGCAGCGAACCTGTTCTTGACAGACGAAAGAGGTGGTAGGTGGGGGAGGGGGGGAGCTGCGGCGTTGCTGGTCGGCTGGGTTGACTGATGCTGGGGGCGCTTTACTCGCGGGAATGCCGTTGACGAGGGGCGAGGGAGGGGGGGGGTGGAAGGGGGACGAGATGTTTTGGTGTTGGTGACATAGAGCGGGGGGTCCTTTCTTTCCTTCGTTGCGTCTGCAAGGTCATGGACATACAAAGAAGGAAGCATGGCCTTCACGCGTTTTATATTACCCGCCGTATTCCGAATGTGCCATGACTCCAATAGTAGCCTTTTTCACCAGTTTGTCTCTGTCTGAAGGATTTGGGTTTCCTAGCAAGAAATATTGTGGTCGGCGTCTTCGGAATGTCCGGCGACGGCACTGCGTATTCGGTTGAATTACGGTGCCTCGATGCCAACGCCACCGTTCAGGGTGGTGCCATCCTTTGACCGCCCCCGCGCCGCCGCTTTCTCGCTGCGACGCCATCTTGAATCACAGCGAGCGGTTGCGATTGCTTGGTGCCGGTGCTTAGTTCTAGACACAGTGCGCGCGGATGCTTCGCTGACGCTTCTACTTGCTGGACAGTGTTCAGCCGCATGAATGACAAGCTTGTCAAGCGCATCGAGTCGACATGACGGGCTGTTGTGTTCCCAAGTGCACCGGATCGACGCGTAAAGGGCTTGGTTGTTAACGCTTCCCCCGTGACCCAGAGCGAAGGAAAAGATTGGAAGCCCAAGTAAAGCGGTATCACTGGAAGGCAACGGATAGCGCCTACATTTGCGAGGTAAGTGTCAAGGAATTTTAGACTATCGCACCGTGTTTTTAATTTAAATAAAAAAGTATTCTTTGATCCTCGCTCACGTACCTACGTTCTCTCACGAACTAAGCACTGCACCGATGCTGTCTGAGTAGCCTATGGGTTCCGAGTGCCCGTCGCATAGGCTTTTGCCGTTTTGATCGGCGCAGTCTATGCGAGTAGTACCCTTATTTTAAGGACTGACGAAAATGCTTCGCCGCGAAATAGTCTTACATTAACTACAAATCGTCATGTAAACCACCTATTTTACCTTTTCACGGGAAGCACACATCGTATGTCTCTTGTTTCTTTTTATTTCCTCAGTTTCTTTTTTCGCTACTGGTTATTTAGGACTAAAGAACGCAGTGCTTCTTCTGGGGAGAGCGGCTGTTGTGTACGTGGCAAGCGATGAATTGTGATTTTCTCTGATTTCTCCGCAGATATCTTGCGGATCTCAGGTTGTTACGTTATAGAGCTGATTTTTAGACGAATATAATTGTAGCGTGGTGCTCGTAAGCCGATGCTCATTCGTACTCATTCCCGATCGTAGTGGGTACTGTGACGGTCTTTAAATACCTGTGCACGGTATGCCCAGGTGTAGTAGAGTTAAGGGGCATCATGGGACCAAAATGTTTCGGCGCTTTCTGGCATGGTGTCTGTTGTAGCCTGTGCATTTCTTCGAAACGTGTAAAGCGAGGTAATACAGCATTACCTATGCGAAAATTTATTTTTAAGCACTGTAATGGGTTCTCTGTATTTACAAGGCAACTTCTCATATCAATAATCACTTTTGTTGTTTTACTTGTACTTGAAACACTTTGAAGAGGACCAGTACGAGGGAAATTGACAGCATGGGCGCCGTCTGTTAAAGTCAACAGCCCTACATCATCATGGACGATATTTTCGAAGTGAAAAACATTGCTAATCTGAATTTGACTGTCTTAGTTTCATTTACGCTTTTTGTACGCGATATGTATGCAGTGTTGTTTATTTTTTCAATGTACTTATCAGTGTTCTAATAGTTATTTATTATATGTTCTGTACTCGCCATCGATGTGTTTGGCTGATGCGACGTATTCGATGGTAGCTGATGTATTCTGGCTGGATATCTTGATTAATATTACCCGCGGTTGCGTTTTCTTGTTTGTATTCTTGTTTTCGATTTATATTTTGTGTAATAAGGTTTATGTGCTCACTTGCACCCCCCCCCCCCATGTAATGAATAAATTAAAAAAAAACTCTCCCTATCCCGATTTGTGTGTGTCGAGCCTACCTTGCAAATTATTTTGATCTCGTCTTTCAACATAACCTTCAGGCACCACACAGTCCATATAATTTTTCATGTACATATCTCTTTCATGATTGACTGTACTAGACATTACTAAGCAAATGTATTTTGTGCATCGTTTGGTTTCTTGTGTGTACTACGCAAGATTGACACAGACAAGTTACGTTGCATTTTTCTCTACAGCACTAACTAAACCTTATTTTCACATTGCAGTTATTTTTTCACCAGCTTAATCCTGTCAGCGCACATGTTTTGTGGGCAAAAAACGCAAAATTGTGCGTAGATATCGTCAAATAATTGCAACGAACGCGAAGAGCACGCGCAACGCAAGGGAAACTAACCGCCGTGCGCGAGTGGCTGGCTACGGTAAAGGAGGCGTGACGTGTAAACCAAAATACAACAGCGAAAAAGAAAAACTTCTACACACAGGGGGTCGCAAACCTTATATACCAAGCATCGAAACGCAAAAAATAGTGCGTATTTCAAACATACACACGGCATATTAAATATGATTGAATTAGGCAACTTGGGGCATTTTCCCGGCGCCATACATTTACGTCTTCGACCTTCGACGAGTTAACCGCTATTGGTTATAAAGATGTGCAGATGCGATACCGATAAAAAAATCCTCATCAAGGCAAAGCACTTGGAAGTGCGCCGCGAGTAACACTATTTATGAACGCTAGCGTAGCTGAGTCTGAGCTCGTGTGATTGAATATGGCGGCGCCATCGGGGTTGTCTCCACCCTGAACGGCGGCGCTGGCATCGAGGCACCCTAGGTTGAATGTTCTGGCGTCATTTTCATGTTGTCTGATTCTTTCCTTTACATTTTTGGTTTCCGCGATGTACGACGTCGGACAGTCGGCACAGCTGATTTTATAGACGACGCCTTGAGCTTTTTCTTGTGGTGGACGATCTTTTGGTTTAGGAATGAGGATATTCAAAGTTTTCCTCGGTTTGCGCGCGACTTTGAGGCCTTCTTTTTTTAATATTCGGCTGAGAGCTTCGCTGGTACCTTTGACGTATGGGATGGACACTCGTTCCTGTGGTCGGGGGGAAGTGAACGGTTGGAGGTCTCATAGTTTTCTTTTTTTTTCGTTTTTGTTGTCGGGTGGTTTTTCGAATGAATTCCGTTGTATAGCCATTCCTTTTAAGTTCGTTGAGAACCGTTCTCCTTTCTTTATTTTTATCTGATTCAAATGTGCAATGAGTTTTGGCTATTCTCAATAAAGGATTTACGACAGATGCCTTGTGGTTTGCCGGATGGTCGGATGCGAATTGTAGGTAGCGGCCTGTGTGGGTTGGTTTTCTGTATACTGAAAATTTTAGATTGCCGTCGGATCGTATAACTTGTACATCTAGGAACGATTGCGATCCGTTTTGTTCGCGCTCAGACGTTAATTGTATATCGATCAGTGTCTATGGAACTTAAATGGCTCTGCAGGTTTTCGACTTTCGACTCCTTCACGATGCAGAAGCAATCATCCACCTACCTGAGGAAAACTTTTGGCTTCGGGGAAAAAGTACTCAGAGCTCTGTCTTCGATATTCTCCATAGTTAGGTTAGCGATGGCCATGGAAATTGAGGCCCCCATGAGAGTTCCTTTCACCTGCTTGTAGTAGCTGCCTCGGAAGGTGAAGTAGGTATTTGACAGGCATAGCTCGAGAAGGCGGCAGATCTCGTCTACACTTAGCGGGGTTCTCTCGTCGAGTGTGTCGTCACATTCCAGGGCATCCCCTGTTGCGGATATCGCTAACTGAACTCTATTGAACGAAGAGATCACATCAAAAGAGACCAGGCATTCATCATCTTCGAGGCGTACATTTGATATGAGCTTGATGAAGTTCTCAGGGTTGCGCACGTGGGATGCTGTCCTTCCGGTGAGGGGAGATATAATCTGGTGCAAGTGTGTGGATAGTGATCGAAGTGGGCAGCACGAAAAGTCTACGGTTGGACGTAAGGGGATTCCGGGTTTATGGAGTTTTGGCAAGCCGTAAAAGTCTGGTGCGGACCCGTTCCTGCACATGAATTTTAGATAAAGATTTCGAGAATTAGGGTGGTTTCGGAATATTTTGACCAGCGTATTCAGTACTGATTGGGTCCTTGTGGTGGGGTCCTTTTTTAGTTTTTCGTAGTCTTGTCTGTTAAGTAGTGTGGGCGCCTTTTCATCGTAGTCCTGCATGTTCAACACGACGGTTGAGTTGCCCTTGTCCGCTGGTAGGATTACAACGTTCTTATCTTCTTTCAGTAATCTCAGCGCTCTTATTTGGTCGGAAGATAAGTTTCTTTCTCTTCTGTGGTTGTTATTGCAACTTATTATGATTATTGCTTTTAGTCTGACCGGTTCCCGCACTTTAGGGTCCAGCTGCTGGATGCCGCTCTCGAAGGCGACGACAATCTTGGGCAGGGGGAGGTTATCTGTGGTGGCGTTGAATTTATGACCTTTTGCCAGGATTGAAGTCTCTTCTGTTGTGAGCTTCCTCGATGATAAATTCGTTACTGTGTGCCTGTCCAACACTCCTGATTTCTCGGCTAGCTTGATTAAGGAAGATAGTTTTTTTTCTTCTGCGTTTCGAGGTGTTTCTATTTATCTGAGGACCCAATCGCCTTTGCAAACGAATAAACGGATGAAAAGAGATAGGGTACCTGGTGTTCGAGATGTCTTCTGGCGAGGAACGCGTCGATTTCTTTCTTCCTGATCACTGTGTGGCACTCATGTATCCGCGCTGTCACCAGTCTTTGCTTAGCCTAGTTGATGATGTCCCGGCCTTCCGCTGTGCTGATAGGTTGGCGCAACTGGAGACTTCGTGGAACGATGTATTCGTCTTTGCCTTTCCGGGTGAAGTCTAGGTGGGTCTTGTAGGTGGAGATGCCTTTCAGGGCTTTGATAAAATTTATATACGTTTTAAAAGCCACACACCACCACCTCCGAAGAATACCCCCTGTAGAAGAAGCCGAATTGGCTCCGAAACGTTGGGCTAATAAATTACCTTATTTGGTTGGAGTCAATTTCTAAGTCCTAATAAATTTTCCCCAACCACACAGGTAATTCTGTCGAAATGTTTAGCTTCAAAGCACTACTATCGCAGCAGGAGCCTCGGACAAGAGGCGGTGCTACGATACTTGTGGGCCAATAATTGCGTCAACATCCTGTAAAAAGTTAAAAACTGATTTTCTGGGAAAAAACGTGTCAGTACCAAGAAACATTCCCGAATGAAATGGAATATGCTGTCGGTTGGCTAGAGGGAAGTGTTTTTTTCCTTTCAGATTCCACTTTCCGATATTCCAGCAAGACGTGGAGGACGGTAAGTGTCTCGCCACACTTAAAGCAGGTAGGAGGTTCGCTGCCCGTCAACAAATAAGAGTGTGTGCCATAAGTATGGCCTATCCTAAGGCTACAAGAATGCCTTCAGTTCGCCGTATTTTTGTAATTGGTGGGAAATTTCCTAAGGGTGGCTTGATTAGATGAAGTTTATTGGAAGTCTCAGTGTCGCACATCGGTTGCCAATGTCTTCTAAGTTGTTTCCGCAAAAATGGCTTTAGGTCTGTGGCTGGGATACCTATGGAAGTGTTGCCAGCTTTCGTTGCACTAGATGTGGCAATTTCATCTGCCAGCATATTGCCCTCAATTCTCCTGTGCCCAGGCAACCAAGATACTATGATGTGCTGATCAGATGTATATACTTTGCACAGGAGAGAATATAGCTCAGTGAGTACAGCATTTTTGTGACGAACGCCCGGTCTTAAGGCGCTCCAGCCTTTAGAATCGTGCTGCGGAGGCCTTGCGTCCTCCTGCATCTCATCGTCCTGGGTCCTTTCGGCGAGTCAACGCCATCAGCGCTTCCCTTGGCCGGGCTGCCGTACCTGGGACTACCTTGATCTCCGAGCTGCCAAGGCATGCTGTCCAGGCTGCCTTGGACATGGATTCTCGCCGTCCTGGGTACCTCCTGCGGCTAGGTAACGCCGTCCAGGCTTCCCATGCCCTGGATCTCTGCCCCACGACGCCATCGACAACTAAGCCAGCAAGGGATGCCATTCACGCTCCCCTGGTCATGCTTCCGGCTACAGTGAGTACCGCGACCGCTACCAGCCTTGGCTCAACGGATGCCATGCACGCTCCCTTGGCCACTGGTCTGGCTGGCCCGAGTACTGCGGCTGCTGCCGCCACCTCAGGGTGTTCGGATTCCGCCCTTGGCTCAACGCACGGCTCAGCCGGCAGCATGTCCGATGCGATGCGAGCCATCTCGCTGCTGTCACAGCAGCTGGACTACCTAGTTTCAGCCACTTCCGGTTTCCCTCTAGCAGCCTTTCCATCACCTGCTGCCTCGGAACTACCGGAGTTCCACGGATTTCCGTGTGACCCTATTCTGCGGGTGCAAGCGGCAAACGCGCTCGGGGCACGCCATGCCTGGACCGACAATACGATATGGTTGGTTGCGGCGGGGCGACTTCGAGGTGCCGCCAAGGCATGGGAGAACTACGAGGGTATCAAACAGCGGTCCTGGCCTGAGTGGAGTGCAGCTCTAATAGCTGCTTTCGGTCAGCTACCTTCTGCCTGCGGTGAGTCCCACCAGCGAAGTTCTGCGCACGGTGCTCCGGCGAGCCACTGCTTCGATGCTATGGCAGGTGTGCCCAGCAACGCGTCGACAGAGTGGTCCGCGGGCTGCCTCGCCGCAGACGCCGGCTCACCGGGGGTCGCCGTCTGCTTTTACCCAGACGACGAGAAGCGCATGATGACCACCGCTTCCGCTAGTTTCCCGCTTCCGATAGAGCCATCTGGTGGCCGCCCGCTCCCTTATGCCTGTGCTGCCCCTACATTCTCGAGCTTCAGCGGCGGCTCGTCGTCGTCGAAGATCGCGACCGAGAACCAATGGTTCGGCAGCAGCGGTGGCGGTTCCAGACATCAGCCGCCACCGCATCGGTCACAGGCCTCCCGTTCGAACAGCTCCACGTCGGCGTCCTCCGCCATCCATGGCGGGCCCGGCGGCGAGGCCTACAAGACAGCGGATGAAGCTCATCCGCAGTGGCGTCGGAAGTAGAAGCATGTGGGGACAACGCGGGAAATCCGCAGTGCTGTGACCCTTGGGACACGGACCCATCCGCCGTGGATCGGCTGCTGCTGAGGGCCGAGGAGCAGCGCAAAAAAAGCCCCACTCCGGCACACGCCAAACCCTCTGGCCAGTGCCTCCTCTGCCCAGTGTGCCGTCGTTGTCCTTGTCTTCGGAAATTTCACTTGTACCGGGCCGCAGCGGAGGCATCACGGGGCAGCCTTCACTGCGGGAAGCCTGTTGCCCGGGACTACCACCGCATCAGGGGAACAGTGGCAGCACTTCGGTGTCTTCTAGTGTTCAGCTGCAACCAACGCCAACACCTCGTGGTTCCAGCAGCAGTGGCGGTGGCCGTCCTTCAGTTCTGATTCCTGCTACAGGATATCAGGGTTTGGCGTTCAAACAAGCGTCAGCGGCCGACAAGGCCATTTGCCAGAACGACCCATTACCACGGTCCTCTATTTCCGAGAACACCCCTGCTGCCCCTATCGGTGCTATCGCCGTTAAGCGCAACATCCACGCAGGAGTGAAAGTGCGCCAGTCAGAGTCAGTGCGGCGCCCAAGGCATGGTGGCCACCGCAACAAAGTGGAGCCGATGGCCCTTGCACCCGTGCTGCTCAATATGTTCCGGTCTAAATTATCGGACAATGTATGGTCACCTTTTTCCAAGAACAGTCGGCAAGGCCTGCGACCAGCGCGCAACAGCCAGTGCCGCCCACCCGAGAAGCTGGTTGCGCGCAGGATGGCTCACCAACGACGACCCTGGACAAGTTTCTTTGTTGCAAGAGCGCCGGAAACTCAGTTGCAGCGTGGCCGAGTGTAAAGACGAAGTGAACTTGGCCGCGATCGCTCGCAAGGCGGGCGCTGAAAGAAAAAGATGACGAGGAGAGAATGGAACAGCCGGCCCAGTGTACGGGTGCTGTGGCTCTGTCTCCGTTCATTACAATATATATATATATATATATATATATATATATATATAGCTGTGTTTCCTTTATTTGCTTGACAGTTGACAGTATTGCGTAAGCCTCTGCGGTGAACATGCTTGTTTCCGGGTGCAGTACGTTCGATCCTGAAAACAATGGGCCGACGGCTGCATAAGAAATAACGGCACGTGACTTGGAAGCATCAGTGTAAAATTCTGTGCATGAGTACTTGGACTGGAGTTCTAGGAAATGCATTCTTATATGTGCCTCTGGAGCGTGCTTTGTAACCTCTACGAACAACGTATCGCATTCTATGAGCTGCTACTGCCACGGCGGCAATGGCTTCGCTGGTACCATAAGGATTTGCTCAAGAATCTGAACTCCCATTTCCTCAGAAAGCTTTCTTACGCGCAGAGCAAATGGTTCTCTAGCTGCAGGTCGATTAACAAACAGCGTTGCAGATGTCATGTCGTTTATGGTTTCGTAAGAAGGATGGTCGCGGTTCGCGTTGACTTTCAGAAAGTAAATGAAACTAGAGTATGACCTCTGAACATGAAGCGACCACTCGTTAGCTTCAACGTAGAGACTCTCTACAGGACTCATCCTGACGACACCGGTCGCAAGGCGGATACCTAGATGATGGATAGGATCAAGCATCTTTAGGGCGCTTGGAGTGGCCGATTGGTACACCACGGCCCCGTAGTCTAGGTGCGTACGTATAAGCCTTTTGTATACGTTCATAAGGCATTTCCTGTGGCTGCCCCATGTTGCATGCGACGAGATTTTCAGAATATTCATTGTTTTAAGGAATTTCTCCTTAAGATTACTTAGGTTCGGAATGAAAGTTAGCTTTTTGTCCAGAATGATGCCCAAAAATTTGTGTTCTGTGTTCACAGGAATGTGCTGTCTATTAAACTCTGTATTAGGATCGGCAGCCAGTCCTCTGTTCCGTGTGAATAGAACACAGGAGCCTTTATTGGGATTAAGTTTAACGCCATTTTCACTGACCCATTTAGACATTTTCTTAAGACCTAATTGGATGTGTCGCTCACAAATTGCGAGGTTACATGACTTGAAACCGATCTGTATATCATCTACATATACAGAATAAAACGTGCCGCGCGGTATTGCTGAACGTACGGAGTTCATTTTTATGGTAAAAAGCGTACAGCTGATTACGCCTCCCTGCGGCGCACCAGTTTCCTGTGTAAATTGTCTGGATAGAGCATTACCAACTCTAACACGGAAAGTGCGATTTGATAAGTAGCTTTCAATTATGTTGAGCATTTTCCCGCGAATACCAATTTCTAAGAGATCTCGCAATATCCCATACCACCACGTTTTTTCCATGTCGAGGAAGACAGACAGAAGGAACTGTTTGCAGATAAAGGCGTCACGAATATTTGCTTCTATGCGAACAAGACTGTCTGTCGTGGAACGGCCTTCTCTAAAACCGAACAGATACGGATCGAGCAGTTTATTTGATTGAAGGAAGTGTAAAAGCCTGCGGTCTGTGATTTTTTCGTAAAATTTGCAAAGGCAACTCGTTAAAGCAATGGGGCGGTAACTTTCCACTGAAGATGGATCTTTACATTGTTCTAGAATGGGTACTACGATGGCTTCTCTCCATACAAGTGGAAGGTACCCAGCCGCCCAAATAATGTTAAAGAGGGACAGCAGCCCCATTTGAGTGTCAGAGTGAAGATGCCTTATCATCTCATACATAATTCTGTCGGCTCCAGGGGCAGGTCTTCGACAACTGTTTATGGAATTTCTGAACTAGGCAACACTAAACGGACGGTTGTATGGTTCATTTTCATTACATTTCCTGTTCAACGGCCTGCTTTCTGATAATTGTTTTTGTTTAAGGAATGACTGAATAGTGGTCGGAGCTAGAAACATGCTCGAAATGCTGTCCAAGAGCATTAGCCTGGTCTTCAAGGTTGTTGCCCTGGTTATCGACCAAAGGCAGTAAGTAGGGTTGACGACGTATTGTTTTTGTCAGCCGGTTCCATACTTTTCCTGCTTGTGTGTAGGAATTAAGGCTAGAGATGTATTTTCCCCAGCTTTCTCTCCTAGCAATGCGCCGTATTCGTCTTCCTTGGGATTTTATACGTTTGAGGTTAATAAGGTTCTCAGTTGTTAGAGTCTGGCGTAGCATGCCCCAAGCCTCGTTCTGTTACTGCAGTCCTCGTTCCGCCAAGGCACTCGCCTTTTCTTTGGAGCCCCATTCGTTTTTGGATGCACTCTAATGCGCATTCAATAATAAAACCGGTAAAATAAGCAGCAGCATCGTCCATATTAAAATTTTTAAGAGCATTTTGAGGCATGTGCGTCTTTGTCTTAAGTTTTTCCCAGTCAGGGGGCACAATTTTCCATCGAGGCGCGTGTGGGGGACGATGATGTTCTTTTGTAGATTCAAGGCACACAGGAAAATGATCACTGCCATAAGGGTTCGTAATAACATTCTATTCTAATAAGGGTACTAAGGTCGGGGATGCTACGCTTAGGTCTATGGAACTGTATGTATTATGTGCAAGGCTGTAATATGTTGGTTGTTTTCTGTTTAACACGCAGGCACCTGAAGAGAGCAGGATTTGTTCTATTATTCGGCCTCGTGAATCGCATCGGGAGTCTCTCCAAAGTGTATTGTGTGCGTTGAAATCGCCAACCAATATGTAAGGATGTGGCAGGGCATGTAGTAATCCCTCAAGTTCTGTTCTTTGGAGTCGATAATTAGGTGGCATGTAGACAGAACAAATAGTAACTAGTTTTCCAAGCAGTATAGCTCGAACCGCAACTGCCTCAAGAGGCGTTCGGAGATCTAGAGCTCTACATGCGACGCATTTATCAACAGCAAGTGGCGCTACCGCCGGTCCACTTTGCGTGGTCCGGATGGCCGCCGAAAACCATTTGTGGCACTGCCCCCTGCTGTGCTACTTCGTAGAAAGAAGGCCCCAGAAATGAGAGGCGTCTTCGTGCAACTCCATCCAATGAGATGTTGGCGTCGTCACGGTCCTTGCGGAAAATAGCATATCGCGGAATAAAGCCTGTCTGTGTGGGTTTTAGGTATGTATCTTGTACACACAGCACCTTGGAATTAAACTTATCTAAGAATTCTTTGGCGTCATCAAGCTTGTGGAGAACGTTTCTGATGTTCCAATGTAATATTTGTGTATCCATGTTTATAGTAGTTTGTGCTGTGTGTTTAAGAGAGAAAAACTAAGTTAGCTCACAGGGCCTTTTGCGGGCGCCGTGATGCTGGGTTTGGCTTTTTTGGCACGCTCCTGAGAGCTGCGCCGATCCTTCGGCGTCTGTGCCGCCGATACACTTGGCAAAGTATCCATCGCCTCCGCCGAGGCGATGGATCAGCTAGTACTGTCCCACAACCCAGCAAGAGCCAGCAGGCTGGGTTGTGGGACAGTACTAGCTGATCCCGCAATGGGGGCGGGTGGCGCTACCGCCAGTCTACTTTGCGTGGTCCGGATGGCTGCCGAAAACCGTTGTTGCACTGCCCCCTGCCGTGCCACTTCGGAGAAAGAAGGCCCCAGAAATGAGAGGCATTTTCGTGCTTCTTTGAAGGAAATGTTTTCTTTTACTTTAGGCGTGGTAATTTCTTTTTCATTTTTCCATGAGGGACAGGAGCGTGAATATTCCGGGTGTTCACCCTCACCGTTTGCACAGTGGGGCGGGTCGTTGTAGTTGTCAGCGGGGTAGTCATGCGACCCGCACTTTGCACTGGTGGTACGGCCGCGGCGGCTCTGAGAGCCGTGACCAAATCTTTGGCACTTAAAACAGCGTGGTCGATTTGGTATATATAAGGTCTGACATTGAGTTTGATGTAGCCTGTTTCAATTTGTTCGGGGAGTGTGATGGTGCAAAAAGTGAGAATCAGGTGTTTTGTCGGAATTTCCTTATCGTCTCGTCGGATCTTAATTCGCTGTACATTTGTTATATGTTGTTCCTTCCAGCCCTCTAGGAGCTCTGTCTCTGTCAATTGTAGCAGGTCCTGTTCTGAAAATACACCTTGTGTGCTATTGAGGGAACGATGAGGGGTTACTGAAATTAGAGTGCCACCAAATGAAATGATATTTGTCAATTTGTCATGTTGGACTTTGTCACGAACTTCAAGAATGTCGCCACTAGCCATTCTCATAATTTTGTATCCTGGACCAAGAATGTCGGTGAGGCACTTCGTGACAACAAAATGAGATAGGCTTCTTAGGCGAGGATTCAGAAATTCTCCTAACCTTAGACCGTTTCATTACCTTACGCAAGGAGTCCTTCATGCTACCTAAGCGTTAAGCACCCTCAGAAGGCCATCGCGAATTCTAAAAGCTTCATTTCAACTTCCCTGCGGAAGGAGCGCCTCACCAAAGGAAGTGGAACGTTACAGGCTTCTGGTTTCGAGATTACTCACGAAAAGTGAAAAATATTTGTAACGAATTGCCAAAGGAAACTTCCGGCGCTGTTAGAATGGCATTTCTACTTCTATACCAGGGCATTAATTCAATTTTTTTTTCGTCAATGACGTAAAGATAGCTCAAAAATCATGCACATGGCAGGAAAGCAAGCTTAGTCTAGCAACTTTGGCAGGATCATCTGACAGTTCGGTGAGCAGGCGTCGCTTTCTTTTTCTTTTTTGGCCTGCGTTTCGTTTCATGCACGTGTGTGTGTGTATTTTCCATGCCGGGCAAAATTTATTTCACGAAGGAAGATAAATTTGCAATGGATTAACTCAGTTATGCCTGGGTGTGCGTAGCGAGAGGTACAGTTAATCTTATTGTTTAGCTTGGTTCTCTCTACGGTTGCATCTTTATCGTTTAGCTTCGTACGTGTGAGGGTTTAGGTTTGGTTGTTACCTCTCGTTAAGTTATGGTTACATTAAAGACTAGACATTTTTAAAGTGTAACATATTTATTGTGAAAGTCTTCATCTTGTTGTTTCTCAATTGCCACAAAGACGGCCCCATGGTCGGTGAGGCGGGAGGATAAGGGGTTGTCGTCCAGTGACTTGGAACACGTTTCGGGTACTATCCTCATCTGAATCGACTCGCCTGGCCATTTCGTACTTACAACGCTTCTCGAGGCGTACGGCTCGTTCTTCCTCCGTCTCTTCTGTGTGTCGTCTACACCGGGGCTTTTAATTGGTATATGAGTACGATGTATCAAATCAAATCAAATCAGTTTATTCTCCAGTTTACATTCTGGACGGCCATTTTGGGTTAAAAGCTACATACGTAGCTTGACGTGACCCAAAAGACCAGGCAAGGCAATATCACAGCAAACAGTGTGCGCACATGTACATAATTCACATAATTCCAACTGTCGCAGGAATTCCTCATGGACGAAAATGCATTTAAAACAACACTACATTAGCAATACAAGCTATACAAAACAATCAAACAACAGCAATACAACATAGCATGAGACTGAATTCACAAGGTTAACATTTGCTAAAAAAACAAAAAACAACAACAAAAAAAAACGAAACAGGTTGTACATTACATACTCAGAACCATACACACAGGCAGAATAATAATTACATCAGATACATTACAAGCGTACAAAGTAAGAGCGGAGTTCTTTCTTACTGAAATTATCGATATTTTTGTACTTGTTCAATGTGAATGGCAGGTTATGTGTTAACGACTGATGCTTATAGAGTGTTCTGAAGTATGGAATGGACCATATCTGAGGATTTCTTGTGCTCACATTAAAGGGGCGTCGCTCTAAAGAGGCTAATTGTTCTATGTAGCTCCAAGCTAATTCTGATGAATATCGTGCACTATGTAATAAACGATAAGTGTATAGGTTATCAATTCGAATAACATTATACTTAGGGAACGCTTCTCTGGTGCTTGAATAATAATCTATATTTCCAACATAGCGAATTATCTTCTTCTGCAACAAAAGAACTTTATGTATGTTAGTTTTGGTGGTTGTACACCATACTAAAGCGCAATAATATAAGTGTGAGTTAAATAATGCATTGTAAATCTGCACTTTGGCGCTTATAGGAAGTATACTACGGCATCGTGACACAACCCCTGTCACGGAAGAAAGCTTTTTACAGAGATAATTGACGTGCATGTTCCAAGAGAGGTGTGAAGAGAAATAAACGCCAAGAATTTTATGACTGTCAACTATGTCTATTTTTTGACCTTCAAAAGTGATAATATTGTTTAACTGCAGTAATTTGTTCTTGGAGCGAAAAATAATTATCTTAGTTTTAGTTGCATTAATTTTAATTTGGTTTAACTGAGACCAGGTAGATAGGTTTTCTAGCAGTGCATTACATTCTACTGTTAAGTTGTGCACGTCATTTCCAGATAACATGACAGTGCTGTCATCAGCATATATAATGAATTGAGCTTTAGTATAAATATTTACAATGTCATTGATGTAGACGTTAAATAAAAGCGGTCCTAGTACGCTTCCTTGTGGTACGCCAAATCTGTTCATTAGGAAAGACGACATGTGACCGTTCGCGCACACAGCCTGGAATCGGTCACTTAGATAAGATTTAAATAGAGATAAACAGATTCCACGTATTCCATAACGCTCTAGTTTTTCTAATAAGATACTATGGCTGAGGCAGTCGAATGCCTTACTAAAGTCTATAAATAAAGCAAGCGTATAGATATTCATTTCTATGTTTTTTATTATGTTTTCCTTTATTGACAGTAGGGCTGTTTCTGTTGACCTGTGTTTCCTAAATCCATGTTGCGCATTAGTTATAACACCAAATTTATCAAAGAAATTGACCATACGAGAGTGAATGATTTTCTCGAGGGCCTTCGAAAATACAGGCAACACCGAAATTGGCCTATAGTTGTTTGGATCATGAGGACTACCGCCTTTCAAAATTGCCGAAACTTTAGCGTACTTCATTGCTTTGGCAAAGACGCCTGATTGAAGCGTTAGATTGAATATGTGAGCAAGAACAGGGGAAATGGAAGTTATGCAATACTTAATGGGTCCTAATTGTAGGTTATTGATGTCTAAGGCCTTACTGTTATTTAAGGATTTAAATGTGGTACACACTTCATTTTCGTCGGTAGGCTGAAAGTAAATGCTATCGGTTATAATACTAGCATTTTTTGTTCTAGAAGTTGCTGCGAGGAGTGAATGGGCAGAAGGAATGGCAGCGTTAATGAAGTGTTGATTAAGTAATTGGCAAGGGCCTCACCCCTCAATTCAGTACCGTCATGAAGTATACTGGTTGGAACGCTTGTTTTCGTGCGACGGCCAAGAACGTCATTGATTATTTTCCATGTCTTATTAGGGTGCTGCCTTGTGGCAGTTAAGAAAAGCTGCTCATAATAAGCCCGTTTAGCACGCCTAAGTTCTGAATTTAATTGGTTTCGAAACATTTTAAATTCTTTTAAATGCAATGTAGAACGTGACTGTAAAAATGAATGATACATGGAATTTTTACGTCTGATCATTTTCAAGTGTTCTTTCGTTATCCACGGCTTTCTTGCCTTTTTCGGCGGTCTTATTTGTTTCATAGGAAAATGCTTTTCATATAATTTTAAAAATGTTTTAATAAATTCATTGTAAGCCTCATCGACGTCTGTTTTCTCTAAGACAGAAGACCAGTCTTGCTCCATTATTTCACTCTTAAAGGCTACCAGCCCGCTCTCCGAAATACACTGAACAGTGAAAATTTCTATATCATCATTTCTAATGCCTTTTTTCGTATTTGTACAGTGCATAAACAGGACAGTGATCGCTCAGGTCCGAAACAGTAGTACCAGCGGTGTAAATATTAGTTTCGACGTTTGTTACCAGAAGGTCGAGACATGACAACATGGAACATGTAATGCGAGTTGGTGTGGTGATTCAATTTTTGAAACCAGACGAGGACAACAATGTATCAAATTCCCTAGAGGCGTTGCTGTCTTCCAAAATATTGATATTGAAATCGCCACCGCATGTCAGGTGAAAGTTATTCTTGCAGATAAAATCCAAGAAACATTCGTAAAATTCAATGAAACGCCTGCAGTTTCCACCTGGTGGGCGAGTTACCAGCTACCACCCAGTTACCCCGGGGAATCCTCCAATGGCACAGAACCTAGTCATGACCGACCTCGCTTCACTGGCGTTTGGTAGCCGAACGTACTTGGGATACAGACGTAGGCATATCAGCTGTGTCTTATCTCAAATGCATCGGCATATAGGTGGCGTTTCGGGGTTGTAACCCCCCCCCCCCCCCCCCCCGCTGAGGCCAACCTTAGCCTCCCCTTTTGTTTATCCCCTTTTCTTGCTCATTTAAGTACTGCAACTAAGATGTAAGACGCGCAATCGTCTGCGCACTCGCAAAAATCGCATTTTTTGACAATTTTCCTTGAAGAAATTGAAATTAGTGCTGTTTAGATGGCATTTTCAAACTGTCAACACCCCCCTGGCAGAGATCCTGGGTGCGCTACTGCAAGGCCGTCATTCTCGCTGCTCGCTTTTCACAGAAAAACAGAATCACAATAGAAATGGCAGCAAGCGCAGTCTGCGGAACCAAACTGGACGTCACTACATGGCGGCTGGCTGCCGCGGCGTTGGCTGCGCACGGCACCTATCCAAGCCGAGCGTACCGCGTGCAATGTCCTGCGGAGAAGCCTGCGTTCAGGTAGAGGAGCGCGGTTAGGAAGCATGAAGGTAGCTTGCCGGCTCCCTAAGCGCGAGGAAGATGTTAGAAAGTAGCGACACGCTTTGATCTACGCCGCAACACCCTCGCCGGCGCGGTCAACCTCCTCTTTTTCTCTCCCTCTTTCGCGGAGGCAGCGCATCCGCCACGCTGAATGGCTGCGGCGCTCGAGACTACCCCGTCAGGTGACCCTGACGTCACGAAAACGGCGCGAAACTTGCTTTCGCGCGCCTTTAGTTTCTCCCGCTCGCCATGAGCAGTCGAAGTGGTGGTCGCCCTGCCGCTCCGAACGTGTGTTTCCCAAGTTTTTCTATCCTTTCGTAGGAATCTGAGATTCGTTCTCCGTGAAAATGCCTTGCTGCTGCGCGTTTCAATGCAGCAGCAGGCCAGAGAAAGGGCAAGCCTTATTTTATATCCCCCGAGGTGAACGGAATGTCGTGCGTCGGAAGCAGTGGCTCCATAACATCGGGAGAAGGGATTTCGCCCCTTCTAAGCACGCCGTTCTTTGCGAGGTGAATGTTGCAGCTTTCCTCATATTTGTGGATGAAGTTGCATGGAGATTTTAATGCTCTTCGCATAGCCGGACTCTTCGTTCAGTTTAATACAGAGCACCGATAACTGTGCATATAGTTTTTTTTTTTTTTAAGTGAGTTGGCTGAAATTTTCGTTGACTCTTCGAGCCGTGACAAAGCTTTTTGTGTTTTCGCGCGTGCGTTAGTTTTTAAATGTATGTAATTTATGAGTTAATGCCTGTAACTCATATTTTGTAGTTGTGTGCGTGTGTGTGTGCGTGTTTGTGTATGTGCGTGCTTGTGTGCGTGTATGTGTGTGCATGTATGTATGTGCGCGTGTGTGTGCGTGCGTGTGATCCTTGCGCCTGATACTTGTGAAGCCAAGGAACTATTTTACTCTTATTGCGTGCTTATTGTATCTTTGCAAAGTTTCAATACTTCGAGCATTTTTTTTTCTTTATGTACTTTATGTTGCGAAGGCATGAACCGCAATATATAGGTAGATAAGTGGTATTATGTATTATTCGCGCATGCTTATTAAGTACAAGCCACGCGCTTCTGATAATCTCCCTCAATTCTGATAAACTTGACATCTTGAAGTCTGTAAGTTAATTATCAAGTGCCAGTCTTAGCAGTTTCCGTGTAAGCAATCAGCCTTTTATTTTTGAGAGATAGAGAGAGACTTAGGTTACTCCCTGAGGTGATGGAATGTAATTTCTCGTCGTTTCATTGTGACGGAATACAGGCACGTGTGTAAAGTTCTATGTTGGCTGTTTCGCAAACACAGCACGTATTTCGCACAGTGGCATTGGTACAAAGGCTTTTGGCCCACTCATTTTGGCGAATTCACTTTAAGTAAACTATCACATTTCTTCTTGGTTACTTTCTCTGAGCCTTTTAAGAGCGAAGATAGTGAACCAAATTCTCATTTATACTCTACGCTGCTTATATTGTATGCACCCAATACACCTCCGCGTTACGGACAACCCAAGTGGCCACGTAGAAGTAAACAGCTCAGCCACTGCTTGGTACTCATTTTTTCGGAGCGCTTCCGCTTGTATTTATCGAAGCGTCCTAAAAAAATGGCACGACGTTCTATCGGAAACGTATTTTCGTCAGGACAGTTTCACAAGGGATAAATTCCCATACAACGCTTCAAAGGGCCGAATAAACAAGCGCGCGCATTGATTCTAATGCGGCTGCAGCGAGCCACTGGAGGGTTCAGCGCCGCGCCGGCCCGGTGAGGGGGAGAAATCCGAGGAAGAATGGAGGAGGAAAGCGCGCGCGTGGGGGAGAGTGTCGCTACTTTCTAACATCAAGGGGCTTTAGAGGAAGCACCAAGGAGGCCCTAACTTAGTGCCACTTAGTAAGGGGCGTTCCAGAATTGACGCCAGGTCACCTTACAGCGTGTAAGACGTCCTTAGTAAGGAAAGGAGTGTTTCAGAATCCGGGCCTTAGTGTTTTTTGAGGGGTTTCAGCATGGATCACGTGGAAACGTGGGAAGATCTCTTTACTGCACCCTCATTTCAAAAGAGGACGATCAGGCAGCTTTGGGAATGAGCTTAAAGCCATAAATGTATTTAATTTCCGCAGCTGTGCCTGCCGCCCTACACGGAGCCCAACAAGGGGACGCTGCAAGGTTCTGTATACACAAGGCCTGCCAGCGCGACGTTTACAGCCCCGTAAACGTGGTGATTTTTTTAATTCGGCTGCCATTAAATAAGTCACCTGGTATACCCGCGTACCTAGATAAGTGAACTTTCTTGATTCAGTTCTTTTAATAAGTGTTAATAAGTTAAAAAGTGTTAATAAGTATATCTATTAAGTTTAAGTTAGAAAACCATGGGTTACTAGTGAGCTGCATAGAAGAATAAAAGAGAAAAACCAAAAATTTCAACAGTTTCTTAAAACCCGAGACACGTGTACTGAATGAATTCAAACAACTGAGAAACAAATTGAACTCGGATCTAAATTACGCAAAGTCCAGTTATTTCCAAACTAAAGTCCAGGACATTCAAAATGACAGCAAAAAGAGATGGGAGCTACTAAACAACATATTAGCAAGAAACCAAGCTGGCTGTGGGGTGAACGAAATCTGCATTGACAACGTGCTTCAAACTGGGAACGATTAGTAAAAGTAATGAACCGGCACTTCGTCCAAGTAGGTGTTTGTTCAGGATGGCATGACACTTCCAGTGACTGCGTACGTATAAATAGCTTGATGGAGTCAATCATGCTTGCCCCTACAACGTCTCATGAAATTGAATAAATAATAGAAAATCTAAAACACCAAGTCGCTTGTGGTGACGACGGGTTAAAAGTTTTTCCTATTAAGCATGTGGTATGCTTGATAAGCCCCATATTATCGCATACAATAAATCATATGCTTCTTAGCGGAGATTTCCTAGATGAGTTGAAGATAGCAAAAGTTACACATGTCTACAAACGTGAGACCAACATTAATAATTATAGGCCCATTTCAGTTCTGACAGTGTTTTCAAAGGCATTTGAATACGTCATCAATCGCAGGCTAAACGGTTTTTTAAAGAATCACCGAAGAATAACAGAAGCTCAATGCGGCTTTCAAGCCGTATTGAGCTTCTGTATTGTATTGAATAAACTGATTCTGATTCTAATTCTGAAGCAAACAAATCAGCGGAGGATGCTCTCGTTGACATTAAGGATAAGATAATTGAAAATATTGAAAAACAACTGCTCACTCTGGGCTTATTTATAGATTTTAGCAAAGCCTTCAACACTGTTCAACAAATATTTTGTTAAGAAAATGAGAAAAATATGGCATTAGAGGGGTGGCGCTAAAACTGATTCAGAGGTAACTAGAGAAACGTTATCAATATGTAAGCTTTAACAATTGGTCCTCCAGCAAACTCGAAGTACAACAGGGCGTTCCCCACTGCTCTATTCTGGGACCCCTACTCTTTCTTATCTATATAAATGATATTATAGCTAAACATGGATCCCCGCAATTAATACTGTATGCACATGATACTAATGTTTTTTTTCACCGGAAAAACCATGCGATGTTTAGAGACCTTTGTCAATGACCACTTATTACAGTTAACTGCATGGCTTCATAGAAATTGTTTGAGTCTAAATATCAATAAAACCAAGTACGTCATTTTTAAGCCAATTAATAAATGTGGCTACTACCCGGTTAACATTAGTTTTGAAGGACGCTTGCTGGAACAGGTTACTGAACAAACGTTTTTAGGTGTCTGGTTTAGCCACAACCTCTCAAGGAATACTCACGTTATTCAACTATAATCAAGCCTGTCTCGCACAATTGGGTGCATTTACAAAGTACAACATCTAATACCCAAACGTTTAAAACAGGTACTATACAATTCACTGGTTTACTGTAGAAGGAGCTATGGAATCTTGACTTAGGGAACAACAACAGCTACAAACTACCACAAACTTATTGTATTACAAAAGCAAATATTGCGCATACTGAAAGATTTTAAATGCAACAAGCAGTTATTGAGAACACCGCCATTATTTAAGAAATATAATATGTTAAAGGCTGAACAGGTGTACTACTTCAAGCTATGGCAATGGATCCATAAATACAAGTTACATATTTCCACAGTGCCCACCTCAAGTTGAAACCCAAAACGAAAAATGCCGCAAATTAGAACCAACTACGGAAGGCAAGCATTATCTTTTCACATAACCAATGCTCTAAACAGAAACGATATGCAGGTAGACTTTACTAAAGATGTACATCCATTTATGAAATACTGTAGGAAGTTTCTTGTGAGCAGCGACATAATGTTTTCATCACTGTAAATTACCACAAAAAGGGCGCTTTGTTCTCCCTTGTCATGCTGCTCTCAGCTACTGCAATTTTGATACACGGCTGTGAAATTGTGCTTGGTTCTTGTGTCTTGGTTTTTGTGATGAGTGCCATGGCTATGAATGATGGTGTTGAATGTGCTGAACTGCTGTGCTCTGTATTTATGTTGCAGACATTATGTTGCGTATGCAATTATATTGTACCAATTATTTACTGGGATAACTTCGTATTCCAGCAGTGACTAGTCCCCTTTTAATATTGCCCACTGTCTGAACCTATGATGTCTGTCTGACTGAACTTTGTTATTGTATCTTCTCTGTGTATATTGTGCAAGGGGGCTGGCGTGCTTGCCAGGTGCTCTGTCGCCTTTAGCCTCGGCCCCCTCTTAGAGTGTGTCTGAGGAGACAATAAAGAAAGCAAGTGTCTTAGGTTTGAAAAAGCACGACAAAGAAGGATCCTGCGCGCGCAGCTGTCACCCACCGCCCGTTACTGGGGACACAAGCTTGTGTTCAGCACGTTCGCAGCGACCAACAGGCCACAAATCGAGCTGGGTACACGCCCGCCGAGGAAGCTTTGTTTTCTTGCGGCAGGGCACCCTTTTTCTTAAGGAAGTGTGTTGCTTTTTGCTGAACACCCGGCGGCCTCCGAGGAGGCCCGCCGCCCCGAGCAACGGTGGCTCTAACATCGAAGTGAAAAAACACGCAACATTCAGGTCGGGCCCGGCCAGCCGTGCTGTTTACACACAGATCATAGCACCCGGAGTCCTAAACATAGCTCGAGCGCGGACCACGCGAGGCGAAGCCCTCAACATTCTCGCCTCCGCGTTTCCCAGTAGCTCTTGCCAAGAAGGAGTTCTCGAGCATGGCGTGGTGCCGCTACTCTTGCCCCTAGCTCGCACTCCGACACGCCACATTGGGAACGCAAGCATTGCTTATGTGAAAATGCAGACCATCGAACTATAGACACCACTACTTGTACACTTCCTGGAGAGACATACATACGGGCAGCAGAAAGTAACTGTTGTCCTTACCAACATGCTTCTCTAAGCACTGCTGAAGCAGCCAGCGTGGAAGCGATTCACAGAATAAAGAAATATACTTAAAAATGCTCTTTTTATTTCCACACTTTATACACTTCCTATTCTAAAAAGCGCTTCAAAGAAATTGATTAATGCTCTTTCCACTGTGACCTTGTTAGAGGGAAAACATTAGAGGCCTTATCCAGGCAAGAAACTGCGCATGGAATAAATTTCAAAGATCGCTTACTCGGTGAAGGCAGTGCTGGTGCATGCTTATCAGTAGAAGCTTGTTTGTCTAAAATTTAATTGCAACTACCCAATGTATAACTTACGGTGACATTCGTGTTTCACTAAATGCATGTTCCAATGTTAATCATTTGCGCCACAAATACACAAAAAGGCTTGTCCCCACCTTCGCAGAAAGCTCATACGCCATAATTGTTCCTATGAACAATTCGCGAAGGCGAACAATCAACAGCTAATAACATTTACGAAAGAAAAGCTTTGTGCTTTGAAGCGTAGTGGGATCGTGCATCTTGCTATAGATAATATATATGTCATATAGCGCAACCGATGTAACAACTCAACACGCACGTTAGGCAGTATGAATTTGAACCACTGAAGGAAATTTAATGAATTTACGCGGAGAACCCGTCCTGAAATAATGCTCTGCAGACTGCTTCGGCCCCCCTGCAGCTTTACTTAACGCTTGATAGAGACGCCTTGTGAGCTGCGTGACTTTATATGTTTAACCTAGCAAGTTAGTTAGATGAATCCCATTTCTTCTTTTAGCGAGACTCAATAAGTCACACGCAAACAGCAAGGGCAGCAAAAAACGAGAATTCTTACAGATCGAGCCGTAAATTCTGTATTTGAATACCGCGCCCTTCGAGCGGTGTTGAAGAAATCGAGTATTTTTATCACTCCATTTGGGGGGCGTCTACCTTGAACTGCAAATAATTATGTCCTAATTTACTTTGTTTGCATATCTGCTTTATTCCTTCCTTTAGAACCTTCCTTCCTTCCTTTATAACCTTCCTTTAGAACAGGTAACTTCGTACAAATACTTGGGAATTCATATCACATACAACCTTACCTGGGCCACCCACATTAATAATATAGTGAACAATGCTAACCACGCTCTTGGTTACTTAAGGCGAAACTTTTTTAAGGCTCCACACTCTTGAAATTATTGCTTTATAAAACTTTAATACGCCCGCTACATCAGTCTGGGACCCTAATAACTTAAACTTAATTAACGCATTAGAATTAGTTCAGAATAACGCTACTCGTTTTATTCTTTCGAATTACAACAGAACTGCCAGCGTAACAGCCATGAAAACTAACCTTTCTCTTCCATCTCTTGCAGCTCGACGTAAAGTTTCCCGTTTATCATTATTTCACAAAATTTTTCACCATACAACACTGCATGATGTATTCATTCATATTCCACACTACGTATCTCGTCGCATCGATCATTCTTACAAGGTTCACGTCCCTTCTTGCAGCACAAATACATTTTCCCAGTCATTCGTACCTCGGACGTCACTAGAGTGGAACCACCTTCCCACAAACATTGTATCCATCAGTGATAATTCCTTGTTTCGTGATGCCTTAACTAACATTACTTGCTAGAATGCGGTTTCATGTACTTGTATATCTTGTCTTTTTTATTGTAATAGCTTTTTTTATTCATTGTTCTTTGTATTCCTACTGAATTACTTGTCAAATTGTATTTTTAGGTTTTACTTGTTTCTCTTGTAATACTTACTGTTTGAACTTACGTGTAACCCACTCCCCTCTGTAAAGCCTTCACAGGCCTTGAGGGTATAATAAATGAAATTAGTGGCGAAAACATCAACGCAAGCTTCGCTTCACAAAATGCTCACGTTAAAGTGGGATCCCCCAATTTCTTTTTCTTGTTTGACCAACCACTTGTAATATTTTCATAATGTGCACCTGAGAATACCTTCAAACGTTATGCAGAAAAACAAAGTCAATTACAGTAAAACACTAGAAAGAATTATTTTCGAATTGGTCACAATATAGAGGATACCGGATTACGCTTTCTTCAAGTAGCATGTCGCTAAAACATACAGCATTTTTTCAAAGAGAGAAGTTCAAAATATCCTACAAAAGAAGTGCACATTAATCTGCCGACAAATCAGCAGCGACTGAACAGCAGTGGAATGGCTTCGCGTTTGCACATAAAGCTTTGTGGTGATGGGAATAAGCGCTGGTTAATAAGACACCAGTGATAATCGCATATTATTCCGCATGCCGCAGTTAGCTCAATTTGTTAATCGAATGCAGGGACCAAGTAAATTATGTGGGCCATTATGAAAGTTAAGAATTGCTGTTTTCCTGATAGCCTGTGCAACACGTGCATTCACGTAGACTACCCTTGCACCTAATCGTGGTACCTATTTTATGTAGAATGCCCCCATGTATATTGACGCGAAGTAAGCTGCCCACTACAGGCACCGATCGTCATAAGTCAGCTGCCCACTACAGGCACAAGATCGCCAGAGAGAAGACGACGAAGGGCTCAGGTGTGCGCGCGTTCTCTTGAACGTTAGCTGTGGTAAAACTGCATTTCATTGTTTAAACGCTGGGATGAAGATGGAACTACGTGTAGTACATTGCCATATTTCTGCCGCGTCCGGATGACAAGAATATGAGTAAACCACTTCTTTATAGTAGTTACACATGCACCGCACTTCACACCCAGAGTGCGTAATCACTTCCAAGTGAATTTCGAAAAAAAAGTGGAAGGCAATGTGCAATGCATTGTTCAAGGTGTCTCAGGAGGATATAATTAAATGTTTGCACAAGAAACCGCATCGAAAGGAACAATACTTAATCGTTTAATGAATGCTGATTCAATATTGTAGTATGAGTGGAAAAAGAAATGTCCAGAATAGATATTCTCAATTTAGTAAAGACCCTTGTTTGAACTCGGCAAGAGTTACATCTCGATGTTAGTGTCCGACAGGCAGCCATGGCGAAAAGGAACTACAGAAGAGAGAGTGACGTGACAATCTTGAAGCCTAGTCATAAAAAAAAATTTCGCAGTTTCGCCCGAAAGGCGAACCATCGATTGCGATAGCAAATTAGTAGAGAGCTAGTCGGAGTAGGAATAGTGGTTTTATCGGCTGCATAAACTGCATAAACACATCCGCTTACTAACTGAATTAACAATCGTAGTGTCAGCGCGCACAAGCAAACATGAATAGATGAAAACATGAGCAAACAAGAATAGCAAACATGAAAGCGCAGACGCCGCAGCGGGGGCGAAGGCTCGCGCGGTCTATCGCTTCAACGGAAACTGAGCGGCGAATGCACAGCGTATACAAAGGTCAGAGTCGTGTGGAGATAAGAGACGGTGCGGGCGACCGGCACCGCCGGGCAAAGTGCACAGGAGTTGTGCAGAGAAGTTGTTGGCAGAGGAGACGCTGCCCCCCCCCCTCCCACTCTGCCTTCCCGCTTTCTTGCTTTCGCGAGGGAGATTGAGTGGCCAGTTCCCCTTGCGCCCGGTTGCAAGATAAGCATTTGGTAAAGCAGCACTGCGTCGCCCCGCCTCCCTCCCTTCCCATACCCCCACGGCCTTTCGCGGGACGGTCGCGCTCGATTTCCGCCGTGCGTTCGCTCTCCGTGATAGCGCGCGTCCCTCGCGCGCTTTCACTCGCGCATACGGCGCGCGGCGACGATTTATCGCCCTTGGACTTTATACGGAACCTCACGGCGACGGTGAAGACGACGGCAGAAATCCGGTTGAAGTGTCCATATAATTGCTTTCGCAATAAAGCGTATAATGCAGAACTCGCGAAAGAAAATGCACCATAGTCACGTGACAGACAAGCGGTAGTTCTTGCGCCCTGCATGATGTGCTGCATACGTGCGTGCGTCGGTGCGCCTGTTTAGTACCGTGGAACGTTTACAGAAGGAACGCCGTTCCCTCTGCCGTTCCTTCGTAATAGTAAGAAGTTACCGTTACAGTTCCAACGACCCTTAAAGGAATGGTGGCATTCCTCCGTTCCTCCCAAAAGGAACTAGTTCCTGGAACGCCGTTCCGTAAAACAGTGTACCAAAGGGAATATATCGCTTTCGCATACCCACACGTAAGCAGTTTGAAATATCTCTGCCGAATTTCTTCTTTTTTTAACAGCGAAGCTGTTTAAGCCAGCCGTAATTTGCTGGTGCGTATCAAGAAACTACCAAGAAATAAAATAAATAAACTTTCTTGCCGAGGTGGGTTTCGAGCCCGCGTACCTCCGATCCCAAAGCGAGCGTCGTAACCACTAGGCTATACAGCCACTTTTTTTTCTTTATTACACGGGGGAAGACTCTTCAGCAACACAAGAAACAAGGCGCTACAGGTACATATTCAAAAGTCAGGCAAGCATGTGCACGCGTCCAATAAAGGCATCCAGTCCTGGCGCTGTTTCTTGAGCAGCGTACACACTACGAACATAGGCAGCAGATTCCCGAAAAAACGACCGAGTGCTTCGCGGTGGTTCAGCGTGCCTGTCACACATTCTACTGCGCCAAAGACTATGTAGACTAAGTACTATGAACATGTAATATGGTGGGTCACAGGAATCTTTAAAATTTAAGAAACGAATTGTGTATGGTGTGATGTCTAAGTCTTTTTTAAGTGTTCTTTGGAGAATGTCCCAGAAGAACACGGCATCCCTACAATCGACAAAACAGTGATCAATCGTTTCAGCATGTGGACACAAACGGCAGTTTGTAGACCACGGCACGAAACAGCCCCCTTTTTCTAACCAGGTTTTGACAGGAAGGGTTGCCGAATGTAAGTTAAAGAAAAAAGTTTTGATCCCTGGAGGAATGATCATTCGACGGACACGCTTGAGTACATCTAAGTAGCAACATTCCAAATAAGGCGCACGATAATGGGGAACAGGAAACAATGTATCTATCAGTGCAGCAGAAATTTCTTTACGGGATGCAGTGAAAATATAATCCAAGCTAAAGCGAGCTTTAAGAAAGTGAAAGCCTTCAACAACCTCTTTCAAGAAGCCCCAAGGAGCAGGTGGTGCATCACTGACAGATGACGACACAACTATTTCTGGAAGGTAATTCATTAATCGAAGTTGTAACATCTCTCTTAGAAAAGGACTGTTTACATCACGTAAGAAGAATAACCGGGAGACAAGTTGCCTAACAAAAAGGTGAATTAGGCCAAGACCACCACTCTCAAGAGGAAGAAAAAGGTTATCACGCCGCATGGCCTCAACACGTGAGCTCCATACATAGGTAGCGAACACACGATGGAAAGCTTGCAACCTAAGTCTCGAGCAGTGTAATACCTGCAGGACATACATAAGTCGAGCTGCTAGAAACAGATTGCAAGCTTCATCTCAGCTAAATATGGACAACTGCCGCCCCTGCCAGTTGTTAACCTTACGTTGTACTTCTGCAACTTCCGCTGACCAGTGAGGATTACTATTGCGATATTGAGAGAGGGGTACACCTAAATACCTAAAGTCTTGCCTCCACTGAATACCTGCGAAGTGAGTTGGCATTGTACACAATTGACCAAACCAAAATCCGGAACTCATCTCAAAGTTCACAGTTGCACCAGAAGCTGAGCAAAAATTCTGCGTTATGGCAAGGGCAGTCTCCACACTTTTCTTGTCAGCACAGAAGAAGGCTATGTCATCTGCATAGGCAAGTACCCGGATCTCATTGGATAACAATCTGAACCCATGAAAGGTATGATCCTTCAAAATTCGTGCACAAAGCGGTTCCAAGTACAAAGCGAATAATAGAGGTGACAAGGGACAACCTTGTCTTACTGATGCCCTGAGGTGGATAGATTCAGATAGACAACCATTAACTATTAGCCTTGTTGTGCCATTAGCATAACACATGGAGATGCCTTTAAAAAGAAGAGATCCAATGTTTATGTGCTATGAAACACTAAACAAGAAGCAGTGATTAACTTTATCAAATGCTTTTGCCAAATCAACCTGAACTATTGCAACCTGACCCGCACTTTCTGTCGCACACTCTAGCACAGACCGTGCAACGTGGATATTTGTCTGAATTGGTCTTTCTCTAATGCCACATGTTTGATGGTCTCCCACCAATGATCGAATTACTTCTTGAAGACGACTAGCTAATATCTTAGCAAATATTTTGTAATCCCCGTTGCAAAGTGATATGGGGCGATATCCCTCAACTTTCTGCAATTTTGTTACATCACTGCTTTTTGGGATAAGTACTGTGCCCTTGATAGAGCGTGGCAGGTAGGTATCCAATCCTGTAAGCTTCTTCATACAGTTTAAGCAGAAAGGGAGCCAATATAGAGCAGAAACATTGATAAAATTCCGCACTCAAGCCATCAGGCCCAGGAGTTTTGCCTTTAGTTAGCGAAGCAATGGTTGCTTCCACTTCCTTGATACTTATGTCTCTATCAACGTCATCGCATTCTTCTTCACTGAGCTGTGGCAGCAACGAAATAAAGTTTTCCGTTACAGCTTCACTCTTAATTGCTTTATGAGACTGAAAGATATTCTCGTAATGATCCGTGAACGCTTTCATTATTGTATCCTGGTCATTAACAATCGCTCCGGTATAATCTATCTCGAGAACTTGCTTCGACAGAGCATGCCGACGCTCATCACCAAGCGAACGACTACAAGGCTGTTGCTCCAAATACCGACGAGTACGCGCTCGAACTAGTGCACCTCTGTATCTCTCAGTGTCCATTGTCTGCATTTGTGCCGTAACGATGTAAATGTCCTCAATGTACTTGCCAGGATGCAGTCATTCAAGTTCGTGTAGCTTATCTAGCAACTTGCACAACTCTTTATATTTTCCTTTTTTCTCAAAAGACAATATGGAAGCTTCTTCAATGGCTATCATTTTAACTTCTAGCTTGAATATCTCCCATTGCGCAAAGACAGATAAAGAACTACGACTTGAAACGTCAATAAGAATTTCCGGGACGCGCTTGAGAAAAGGCTTATGTAAGAGTAACTGATTGTTAATTTTCCATAAATCCACGCTTCCAGAACATGCATTTATGCGAACCATATTATTGCGTTCGAGCGTCGTAGTATTCGTCGTGCTCTGCGAGGTGAAGAGGTTTTGCGTGCTATGAGAGCGAGAGAGAGACAGAGAGAGCGACGCATTCACGGAGCGGGTCTCCTGGAACGCGGTGTCGGTGTTGCAAGTTGCGCTGTGCAATGCGCAGTGTCTGCCGTAAGTCCGAGACGCGCGAAAAGAAATTATCATCTACATGAGTAATAAGATGAAAAGTTCGCACGCCCTTCCGGAAAATGCTGGGCTACGATCACACAGCTTCGCTGTTTCAAGCATTGCGCGGCCGAGTGCGAGGTTTTAGATGCGAAGCATCTTATGCTCGGGGCTATGTCACTCCCTCCCTCCCTCCGCCGTGCGGCGTCCACTTCCGGTTCCGCTTCCGGTTCCGGAAGCCAGCTTCCGGCTTGCGGAGAACGCTTCCGGCGTTTTGCCCGAATGATCCCCAGGTGTTTCGCCCACTCATCATCATTCACTTCGTCCTCTCATTCTCCTCCCGCAACGCCGCGATCAGTGCCACGGACAGCGCCAGCGTCAACACCAGTGTCAGCGCCGTAGACAGCGCGGCGGAGAAGAGGGCTCGAGCAGATGGTGTAATTCGTTTTATTAGCAATATGTGTTATATTATCGAACCGGGATACAATTTTTGTGGATTATTGTGTACTGTGTGCAAGGGCATGTAATGAGTCATTCTTTTTATTGGCGGCCGACTTGAAGCGCGTGTAAAAATGGTGTGTCACTAATAGCATGTCCCTAAACATAAATAATTATGTACACATTAGCTTCTCTAGAAAAATGTAACATGTAAAAATGTAAAATGTAAGCCAGATATAAGTATTTGTTAAGTGGCCAGTTGAAATAAAAAAACAATTCACCAGTGAAATATTTAGGTGTTATGCTGTCAGAGGATGGCTCTTGGTCATAAGATGTTAATACCGTAGTTAGAAATGCAGGACATCCCCTTCACTTCTTGGAACAATGTTTAAAACACATAAGTATTAACGTAAAAGAGCAGCCTAAAAGACAACTTTTACCAATCTTGGTGTAGGCATGCCCTGTGTGTAATGCGGTTTCTGATATGCATATCAATGCAGCATTGGGTGAACGTTAAGGAACCCCAGGTGGACTAAATTAATCCGGAGTTCCCCACCACGGCGTGGCTCATAATGAGATCGTGGTTTTGGCACGTAAAGCCCAACAATTATTTTTTTTCATATTATTGCTCTATAAAAAGTCCAATCCGTCGCGACACTGTTCGACCTGGGGATATACAACCGCTTTCTAAGTGTAAGAGGAAAAAATAACTTGACTGGATCCTTTTGCTTGAACAGGGAAGCAGGTTACGTCTTAAGCTGTTTTACTCAGTCTTTCCTAATCATATTGACACGTATACATGTTTATGTTTCACCGGTGACCGCTTTTCACCGGCTAACACATGTTAAACGTAATCGCTGGACACAGGACGCGCCTGCATGTATCGGAAGTTTATCGAACGGTATCGTTGCTTCTATCCGTTGTCTCTTGTCACCGACGCTCATGTAATCTGATGGTATGAGCGACGCGAATTATCTAGAACTTTCTGGAAGACACGCGGGTACCAGGGATTATTCTGGGACCTTCGATGACTCATGTATAAAAGCCGACGCGTTTCGCCGCTTATCAGATTTCGACGATAGCCGTCTGTGTTCGCCGCTTTCGTTGTGCTTCGAGTGTAGCTTGCATTTGTGGGCCTGCAAGGGTTCGCCGTCAACGCGCCACGTCCACAGCTTGGCGAGCGGCCACGTGACATCGCCGACTACCTCGCCAGAGCCCAGTGGCAACCACGACGACCCTCACGCTCGCCGTCACCAGGCCGCTACATCTCACCGCATCACCGGCTGTATGCCGGCCCAACCCGGGGCCGATCTCCCATCCCTTACCCGGGAAACTAAAGGCAGAAACCGAGGGAGGTGCGGTTGCTGTACGACGCAATGCTGAAGATACTCCGCCGCCGATGAACTAGATTCGCGAATCATCATGACGAGGTATCAGCATAGCGCCTGGCAAGAGCCTTGACGACAACACTTCGCCGCCGAAAGTAGACCTACCAACATGACGTAGCAGCAGCGGAGCAAGCCAAAGCAGCCGTGATCCGACGCCACGACTTAACTGTAACGCCAGACGATGGTCTACCGGTCTAGACGTGCTATACGATCGTCAGAACGTCACCGCTCTCGTCGACACTGGAGCCGACTATTCCGTCTGCAGTGGCGAGTTCGCCGCCAAGTTGAAGAAAGTGAAAACGGCATGGCAAGGACCCGATATCCGGACAGCGGGAGGCCACCTAATAACGCCGGCTGGAATATGCACAGCGCGAGTCACGGTAAACAACCGCATTTTACCCAGCGAGCTTCGTAATCCTGCAGCACGGCTCCAGGGATGTTATCCTAGGCAAGGACGTTCTAAAGCAATACGGTGCAGTCATCGACTTAAGGTCCAAGTCGATAACGCTTTCAACGCACAACGCGATACCACCGGATACAAACATCAGTTACCATGCCTTGAATGTGCTGGAAGAACAAGTCACCGTTCCACCTCGCTCCAGCGTAATGATTTCCGTCGGTACCGAAGTGCCTGCAGACATGGAGGCTGTCATTGAGGGCGATCATCACTTACGGCTCGACCGTGAAATTTGCGTCGATAGAGGCATAGCTGAGCTACATGAAGGGAAAGTAAGAGTGATGCTCACTAACTTCAGCCACGAATACAAGCACAATAACAAAGGCACCACGGTCGCCTACATCGACGAAATAGTACAAGCCAGCGGTGCTTTTGCCTTCACGGATTCTAGTGCACCGGCAATGACGACTGTAGTACCTGAACCAACTTTCGACGTCAATCATAACTTTCCCAACCATAAGAAAGAACAGCTAAAAGCTCTGCTCCTGCAATACAGGGACTGCTTCTCGTCGTCGTCAAAAGTTCGACAAACCCCTGTCGCCAAGCACCGCATCATAACCGACAAATATGTCCGCCCACTCCGTCAGAGCCCGTACCGAGTTTCGGCGCGCGAACGCGAGGTCATAACCCAAGTAAGGCAAAATGTTGCTGTAACGTTCTCTGAATGTGCACAAATGTCGGCGTATAACGTTGCCTGCATGCTGCTAATGTCCTCTTTTTTGATCGCCATACAACGTTGGGTCAGTAACGTTGTGGCAGCGTTAAGCAGCACATTCACGATGTTAACATAACGTTAACAGAACTTCCTGGCAATGTAATGTGGATGTTGCCTTTTGTCACTTGAGCTTTCAGGCAACGTACGTATGTGACGTTCAAGCAACACTCAACTGACATCGCAGAATATTTGTAGACATACATAACAGCAGTGCTGTCAGCATGACACGGCTGACAGCACCCCAAACCCTTAAATTTATATTTGCTTGACAGATAATTTACTCTAGTAGTTATCATGTTGCATATGCATGAAAATGTGAAACAAGAATTAGTGAAAAACTGCGTTGATATCTGTGTACCTTACCTTGTGGTAAGATACACTATATACGTAAAAGAATGCTGTTTTCACCAGTTCTTGTTTACATTTTCATGCATATACGACATGAAAACTACAAGAATGCCTTATCTGTCAAACAAATATAAATTTAAGGGTTTGCGGTGCTGTCAGCCGTGTAATGCTGACAGCACTGCTGTACAGGCAGCTCGTCTGTCTGGCACTATATATAGTACCAACGCACCCTAAGCCAGAATCTTTAAAGTGTTTCACATGGTGGTTTGCCTGACTTGTCTTGCTGTTGTCCATAGCACAGCATATAAATGCTAACTGCAAGTAAAAGTGCACAATGCAAAGCTGCGAAGTGGTTCATAAGAAAAATTTTTCATTTTGGCTACAACAGCAAGAGAAGCAGCACCAATGTGCAGAGGATCTCGTATAAAGGTTCTCGCAGCAGGAAAGTAAATATATTCCACAAATGTTCATTTGCTTAAACATATCATTTAAGCTTAGACCACAGAAAAAAATCAGTCTTTCCTTACGACTTACTGCTCTAAAAATCATGTCAGTAGCTGCATGTGCTTTCAAGAAATTGCATAATAGCCAACATCAGCTGCTAAGAACAAACGCCAGTATGTAGGAATTGTTTGTGCAGGAGGAATATGTGGTGGTTGAATATGCACCCATGAATATGCATTGGTCCACCTTAAATAATAGTGAATGCCATAGACAAACCTGGTTATAATGTCAAACCATGCATTTATTTACTGTCTGCTTACATCATCCTGGCAAACAAATGACACTTAAATAACAGTAACTTAAAAACTGATAACACACTTAAATATATTTTCTATTAAACATCAAGGTCTTCTATCGCATATTAAGACTCTACTAACAGCTACAACTACAACACAATATATTTTGCCTTCCCATGTAGGTCACACTTCGAAATTTTTTCTTTTTTGTCGAGTTTCCTTATTTCAATGGCAGAACACAATTTATACTTCTTAATAACAGCACAAATACTGTCCTCCTTCACTTTGTAATGTACAACACCACACAGTAACACTGCGGTTGGATACTATCTCCTGCCAAGCATCCAGCCGGTCTTTTTGCCTAAGCTTGTAGACATGGCAGCAAGTGTGAAGTAGTCAACACAGCCCAAGGCGTAGAGTAACAGAAAGTCATCCAAGCACTGACAGCCAGCCATCACTTTTGCAGAGGATGGCCAGCAGCACAAGTGATTCACACATGCCTCCCTCGGTACCTTCACTTGCATCCAGACCTCACTGGTTTCCAAGTCAATAATGCAGTAACCTGCAGAGACATCAATTGCATCAAACTATAAAGTGCCATCTAAAACACTGCAGTAAGCCATGTTTACTGTGAAAACAGGCTATAAAAATGCTTACAAACAACTTAAGCTTCGCATAACTGTGCAACAAACAATAGTGACTTTACGCAGGAGAATAATGCAAAACATCAAAAGCAAATTTCAGTAAAACGTAATCATTATAGCTATAAGTTTGGACACAAGAGCAAGGAAAGCACAATAAACAATACGCACAACTTCCTTTATTGCGCTAAGCAGTTAAGACGTTAGTATCAATATATTCCTTTAACATAAAGCTTCCTTGCAATGCCACAGCTGCTTGTTACATCCAGCTCAGTCTTGGAAGAAAACAAAAATTAAATGATGTGAATGCTCTACCACGGTACCAAAACCACATTTCAATCGTGATGAAAGAAAGTTCCAATGAGTAAGTGATAAATGTGACTTGTTGGTACAACATATTGGTGAATTGCAGCGCAGATATTGACGACAGAAAAGGCGAGACAATAGACGTGTGCTGACTTCCAACAAGAAGCTTTATATTCAGCGACCCATGTTTATAGCCGTCACTCATCACATTGCACACGCACAATTCACACCCTTAGGAAGGTCAATTCTGTCTGAGAAGTGTACAGATGCTGACACACACAGAGCCAAGTCGCGCAATCTTTTCAGCTTCAATAATTTCACGTGTTGATCACCGCTTCTGCTGACAACAGTACACCGAGCAAAAAATGGTTCACAGGCACACGAACTGCAACAACATGCAAGCCAACTGTCATGCACGTTTTTCTTGACATTGTATGAGTGTTCTCTAAGCTGGTCATTGATACAGCATCCTGTTTGGCCTATGTACTGTTTACTACAAGAAAGAGGGGTACAGTAATTTATGTTGCTAACATAGGTGACGAACAGATTTTTGTGCTTTTTGTTACACTTGTGTGCTGCACTGAAGCATTTCCTTTGATTACACAACTTTATAAGCTTCTGAGGTGCAAAGAAGACAATTTTAACTTTGGAACGATCTGCAGTTCACGATACTGTGAGACAGCTTATGAATATATGGTATGACAGCCACTTTAAGTCTGTCAGATGGAGTGATCTCATGGCAAGCACTCGGTGCATGTGCTTTTCAGAGTATAGGTCATGTGGTTACTGCATCTGACAGACATAAAACTGGCCGTCATACCCTACATTCATAAGCTCTCACAATATCAAGAAAATTGCCTATCATTCTAAAGTTGTGTAATCAAAGGCGATGTCACAGCACGCCACACATATGCAACACCAAATTCCGTTTGTCACCTGTGTTAGCAACGTGGTTTATTGTATCCCCCTTGTGGTAAACAGTATATAGGTCAAATGGGACACTGTATCAATCACCGGCTGAGAGAACACTCATACAATGTCAAGAAAAATGTGCGTGACAGTAGGCTTGAATGTCATTGCAGTTCGTGACTGTGAACCGTCGTTTGCTCAGTGTACTGTTTCCAGCAGAAGCGGTGATCAACTAACACGTAAAATAATTGAGGCTGAAAATATTTCGCGACTTGGCTCTGTGTATATCAGCACACCTTCTGTACACTTGACAAACAGAGTTTACTTTCTTTCTAAGGGTGCGAATTGCGCATGTGCAATGCAGTGACTGACGGCTGTAAACATGGGCCAGCAAAAATAAAGCTTTTTCTTAAAGAGTTGCCGCATGTCTCTCGTCTTGACTCTTCTGTCGTTGCCTACATCTGCACTGCAATTCAGTGCCTGAACGACCGGCTACGACTACGCTACAGGTGTTGCATATTGGGAGAAGGGTTGAATATTGTTCTACACTGCAAAAGTTGTCGTTGCTATACGCGGATGACGAATACGGAAGTTCTGGCCATGGAAAAACCAAATTAGAACGCGAGCTTTTGGAAGTGGTGTTAATCGAAAATTCTGGACCTGATAAGTAGGTTAGCGCCACTTCGCAGGCACTTTTAAACAAAGAAATGCAACTCATGAGTAGCCACAAATAAGCTGGTTTGTTAATTCTGCTTTTGTTTCTTTTTAAAGACGATAGTGTTTCTTGGGCTACCTAAACGCGAAAAACTTTGTCACTCGATTCAACCGCTCGGCCAAAACCAAGCATGAGAAGATGATTTTTTCTCCTCAGGGGCACCACATTTTGAAAGATATTCATCAAATGCATCTGAAAAGTTAATCATTTCGGTGCAATACATGTATTGTTACAAACATTACAAAAACAAACTTGAAAATGTGAATGATACTTACTACCCACAGCTTCCAATTTATCGGGGCTCAATGTCGGCTTCTCAACAGCATTGCCATCCTTCAAACACCGACAAGGAGCCCCTGTGACGCTCCTACGCCGAGCGCCAGGGCTCCCTACATCAGTTATGCCAGTTCTTTGCAGAACAGGGAATCCCGGCGATGGCACTGGAGCAGGCCCCAGTTATCGTTGCCAATGTATACAACATTTCCTAGGTGTACCTCCAATAAAAGATGGCAGAAACACATTAAGACTGCTTACGTGTGGGAACATGAAAGCACCTATGGTCAACCAAATGGCTGCAATGTGACGTGCACAGTGTGACACGCACTAGGCACACCTTAAGTCAGCCAGAACCAAAGAGCTGCCGTGGCATAAGGGAAGCGTGCTCCTTTCACAAGCCAGGTTCTATTCCCACCCAGTCTGCACAACTTTCTTATTAAAGCAATTTATTTATTTATTTTTTATTTATCGTACCTTACAGGTCCATTAAAGGACATTGAGTAAGGGGGGTTACAATCAGAAAATACAATGAATGGAAAAAGCAGTAAAACGAATAACATAAGTACATATCAGGTGTGAAAGCAATGAACAAACGAATACTAGTAGAACTAAAAAAAATCCTGCCAAGACACTTATAAAGAGGTCCCGCAGTGCGAGAATAACAGAAACACTAACAGTGCAACAGTGACACATCATTATACAGTAATTAGTCATACAGAGCGTGTAATTTTTCACGAAAAGCCTCCCGGTTAGATAACATAGCGATATCATCGGGAAGGCTATTCCACAGGGTGATGGCACGTGGAAAAGCAGATGAATTAAACGCTTTAGTTTTGCCAAAAACGCGCTTGAAGCTAAATTTGTTATGAAGGCGGCTTGACGTGCGTTCAGGTGTGTGAAGTGGCAGAAAGTGTGACGTATCATTGTGAACGTACCGATGGAACAGACATAACAAGGAGATAGTTCGGCGTATATCCAGTTCTTGGAGTGAGATATCTAGCTTTAATTGGGTTACGCTGGTATGACGGGCATAATTACGAGAAATAAACTGTGCAGCCCTGTTCTGAATACCTTCCAACATACTAATTAGATAACCTTGATGAGGAGACCATACAGACGAAGCAAATTCTAGTTGCGGACGAACAAACGAAAGGTAAGCTAATTTGCGCACATTGGGAGGCGAGTTGCGTAGATTCCTACGAAGGTATCCTAGTGTTTTGGATGCTTTAGAACAGATAGCAGATATATGCGTGCTCCATGAGAGATCCGGTGTTAGATGAACACCGAGGTATTTATATGATGAAGCTTTGGTAACCACGCTACCATTTATGGAGTAAGAATAGTCGGAGTTAATGCGCTTACGACTAAAGCAGAGCACCTTGCATTTAGATGAGTTCATAGACATCTGCCAGGTGTCGCACCAGTTGCAAATTAGTTCAAGGTCATTTTGAAGGGAAAGGTGATCATCAAAATTGTTAATAGTACGGTAAATGATGCAGTCGTCAGCGAATAGCCTAACAGATGAAGATAAACCGCAGGGTAAGTCATTTATGTATATTAAAAACAATAAAGGTCCGAGAACACTTCCCTGTGGTACACCGGATGTTACGTCGCAAATGTTTGAAGAAAAGTTATTTACTACGGTAAACTGCTGACGAAAACATAGAAAGTTACGCAGCCACGACATTGTTAAACAGTCTAAACGTAGTGCGGACAATTTCGAAAATAGGCGACAATGAGCAACCTTGTCGAAAGCTTTGGAAAAGTCTAAGAAAACGCAATCAGTCTGTTTGTTACAGTTCATGTTAAAATGAAGATCCGTTGTGAGTTCTTTGCAGAACAGGGAATCCCGGCGATGGCACTGGAGCAGGCCCCAGTTATCGTTGCCAATGTTATTGTTGCCAAATTAATTTGCTTTGTTTACATGAACCTACCTCAATTTCACATCACTCTAAGTGTTTTGATGTGCTTTTATTGCTTGTGCAATAGGCCATCGGTTTTATGTCAATAAGTGCTGGTAGCAAAAAGAAGTATGTCTAACCGTGTGATAAATGTAACCGGAAATGACAGGTACGTCCAGTGGCATTAGTGTAGGGGCTGCACACAAAATTATATAGCTTACCCTGTTTCAAATTTATTTTAAAGAGCAGTTTCAGTGAGCCCAAGTAGAGTGTTTCAGCTTTTTGCAGTGCAGAAACAGGTACAGTTTGTGCCAGCCAACCAGATGAAGAGCTCTCCCAGTAACTGTCTCTAATCACCCTCTCAGCAATTAGTGATAGCCAAAATACAGCTTGTATCTCTACAACTGACACATGTCCCATTTCCTTAATGTGGTATTCGTCACTGATTTTGATGGTCAATTGGTTGCCATAGATGAACAATCGAAATCTGGCGCACAGCACCAGTCGTGTCAGTGCATCGTCAAGTAGCACGAACATATTTCTCCCTTGAGTGAATTATGGTGCTCTCCTGGGCACATGTTGAGGCACCAGCCAGTCTGCCCCATGAACATTTGACCGAATATCTACAAGATCAAAGGAACAGACTATGCTACCCCTGACGAACACAAGACAAATTGGGTTGCATCTTTAACTCAGCAAGCCTCAATTCTCATGTGGACTGCTATGCACGCACATTTCCAGCGAAAAATAAAGTAGGCAGGATATGTACGACAGTCCACAAGTGAATTGAGAAAGCCGAGCAACCAAGACAGGTTTGCTTGGTTAAAGATACCACCAAATTTGTCTAGTGTGTATTAGAGGCAGCTCACTGTATTCCTTTCACACCTGGTCAAATGTACACAGAGCAGACTGGCCGGTAACTAAATGTGCCAAATAAATTCCCATATTTCACTCAAAACAATATATATATATATATATATATATATATATATATATATATATATATTTGTAGCTAGCTATTTGTCAGGTTGATTCGAATCTGTGATGTCTAGCAACTCTGCAAGTGTGCCTTTCGCCGCTATTCCCACCCACCCAAATGTGTTTCCCCTTGTCGATAGCCGGCGCCGTTGTCGAAATCATACCGCTACCTCCATCATACTTCGGGTCGTCCGTCACATGCCTGAGCACGATCACCTCTAGGAATTCGAGGTGTTAATAAGCTGGGGACAATGTGGAGAAGAGTTCGTTAGTGTCGCGAAGACCGAAGAATTCCTGCAGAACCCATGTTAAGATGAATATCGAAGTTAATGCTATTAACATTCACACAATCTAGCGAAGAAGA
>NC_051159.1:10366798-10390015 GCF_013339745.2 Dermacentor silvarum
GGAACCGGACTGGCTTGTTGGCAGAAAAATCTGAGCTCCTCATTTATATCCATCGTGACGTGGTCGAAAACAACGCTACTATGAGGAATGAAACAATCCGGAAATTCACCTACCTACGGCTGATGGTACGCCCATACCCAAGGTTGACAAGATCAGAGTATTGTGGCTCATCATTGAAAGTAACTGCTACAAGGAAGAGACCATAAGTAAATTAGGCAATATAACATCTCAAATCATGCGGCTACTCAAGTGAATAGCCACCAAACATAGTGGAAGGAGAGAGAGAGAGAGAATAAACATCTTTAATGTATAAATGCAGCTTTGGAGAGGCGTCCTCATTCCAGAATGCCTTGAGCTCGGGCCGCGTCCTGGGCCCTCGCAATCAGCCGTTGCTGATCTTCGAGGTCGGAGCTGCCCAAGGCTCTCTCCCAAAGCTCGTTGGTGTGGTAGGGGTTCGGAGGATTGAGTGGTGCCTCTCTGCAGCCCCCTACTATGTGCCTGAGGGACCCGGGCTCTGCGCAGAAGCGGCATTGCGGAGAGAATTGTGTAGGGGCTATGAGGTGGTTTCTGGTTGGGTGGGGGAATGTGTTAACCTGTAGAGCTCGGAGGAATCGCTCCTGCTCTCTAGGTAGTGACTTGTGTGGGGGTGCATATGTTCTGCGGGTTAGCTTGTAGTGTTGTGTGATGTCTTGGTATGAGACTAGAGGGTGCATACGCTCCGGTTCAGATTCCTCGGCGTCGGCTCGGTGGGTCAAATCTCGAGCCACGTGGTTGGCGACCTCGTTGCCAGGAATGCCGTGATGAGCTGGCGCCCAGATGATTATGACTGATCTGGTTGGCGGCTTTTGATTAATTATCTTGAGCGTAGTGGCATGAATTCTTCCGCTAGCGAAGTTGCGGCACGCCTGTTGGGAGTCGGTAACTATGACTTCAACCTGTGTTTGGGAGAGCGCGAGGGCTATGGCCGCTTCCTCGGCTTGGAGGGGATTGTATCCGGTGAGCGAAATGCTGCTCCGATGTTTTTTGCTGACGATTACGGTGGCTGTTGTGGCTGCGCGTCTGGGGTAAGACCCCGCATCCGTGTAGGCTGTAGAGGGCAAAGTCCCGTATCGCTTGTGTACGGCCCGAGCCCGGGCCTCCCTCCGCTGTGCGTGGTGCACTGGGTGCATGTTGCGAGGTAGAGGAGGTACGGTGATGTTGCTCCGGATGGCATGGGGTAAGCTAACAGTCTGAGGCGGCGGATGGCTGAGAGGAGCAGATAGCCCCAGGCGTAAGAGGATGGACCTCCCCGCTTCCGTAACAGCCAACCTTGTTCGCTGGCTGGATAAATGTGCCTCGATCAGCTCCTCGGCCGTGTTGTGCACGCCTAGTCGTAGTAGGCGTTCTGTGGACGTACTGATCGGCAGGCCCATCGCCTGCTTATATGCCTTTCTGATCATTGTGTTGATTTTTGTGAATTCCGTTGCGTTCAGTAGTGCGTATGGAATAACGTAAGTTATTCGAGACACGACGAAGGCTTGGACAAGCCGAAGCGTGTCCGCCTCCCCCATGCCTCTTGTCTTGGTTGTTATTCGCCGGATCATGTGGGTAACTTGGGCTGTAGTATTCTTAAGCTTGTTAATTAATATTGTGTTGGTGCGATCCGACTGGAAAACCATTCCCAATATCTTTACGCTCTGAGACGGAACGATGGTGTGTCCCTCCAGTTGTATGTTGATAGTGGGCGAGTCGGATGCATGCTTCTTTCGCGGTGAGACCAGGAGTAGCTCTGACTTTTGGGCGGCGCAGTTGAGGCCGCAAGACTTAGCATAGTCGCTCACCACGTCTGCTGCTTCCTGCAAGCGGCTCTCCATTGCCCCGATGGACCCCGTGGACGACCAGATGGTAATGTCGTCTGCATATAGGCCATGCCGGATCCCCGGGATGTTATCGAGGAGCGGCGGGAGGCCTATTAGGGCGATATTGAAAAGGAGAGGGGATAACACTGCGCCCTGTGGTGTGCCGCGCCCACCCAGTAGAAAGGGGTCTGCGGCTTGGTCCCCGACCTTTAGAATGGCTTTTCTATCTGAGAGGAAATCTCTGATATAGGAATACGTCCTGGCCCCACAGCCCAGCGTGTTTAGCCTCTGTAAGATTGCTGTATGCTTGACGTTATCGAACGCCCCTTTAAGTTCCAAGGCGAGGATAGCTGTGGGGGAGTTGCGTGTCGCTGGTACAATCACCTCCTCTTTCAGCTGAAGTAGGATGTCTTGAGTTGAGAGGTGTGGACGGAATCCTATCATCGTTGTTGGAAGTTTCCCCGAGTCCTCCAGGAATGGTTGTAGCCGGTTGAGGACGATGTGCTCTAGGAGCTTTCCTACACACGAAATGAGGGAGATCGGTCGTAGGTTCTCAATGGCTGGTGGCTTGCCTGGCTTCGGTATCAGACGAACCTCGGCCATTTTCCAGTCCTCGGGAAGTTTTCCTTCCCTCCATACTTCATTAAGGTGAGCGGTAAACTCTAGTAGCGAGGGGTTGTCAAGATTGACAAGTGCCTTATTGGTGATTTGGTCCATTCCCGGGGATGTGTGGCGTCTCAAGCCCATTATCGCCGCTGTTACTTCATGTAGATGAATGTCCTCATCTAGGGGCTCATTTGGGGTGCCGGTGTAGGGTGGCAGAGGCTCCGATGGCTGTGTGGGGAAGTACTGGGCTTTGAGAGTCAAAAGGAGGTCCGCCTCGTTTCCTGGAAATTGGTGGATTACTCGGGCCATATTGTGGTGGGATTCCGTTTTGCTGCTGGCCGGGTTGATTAAATACCTCAATAACTTCCACGTCTTGGAAGTACTCAGTCTTCCTCTCAAGCTGTCGCAGAGGGATAGCCAATTTTCGCGGCAGAGTGTGTTAGCGTATTCCGCAGCCTCTTGTGTGAGTATTGCGATTCGTCCTCTTGAGCTTGCGATTTAATCTTTGCCTTTTCCAACGCTTCAGCAGGCTACGCCGGGCTTCCCACATGTGGAGCAAGCGAGCGTCGATGCTTGGAGTGGTGGTGGACGTTTCAAGTATTTTAGTATGCGCCTTCACATCCTGGTGGAGCTGAGTGATCCAGTCCTTAATTGACTGAAGCTGTAGGCTTTGTTCGTTTGTAGCTCTTTCTTCTCTTATCTCCCGCAGCTTGGTCCAATCCGTGAGGCGAGCAGTGCCTATCCTGGCTTTGTATTCGAGGCCATGGAGAGTGGTGGCTAGCAGCGCGTGGTCGCTGCCTAGGTACTCCGCCAGATTGGTCCAGCAAGCTTGGGGGATATTTCTGGTGAAGGTTAAGTCGGGGTTCGAGTCTCTTGTAACACTTGTGCCGAGCCTCGTGCTACTCCTTGGATCGTTGACGACTGTGAGGTCCATGTCCTCAATAACTTTGTGAAGCAGGTTTCCTCTGGGGTTGGTGTGCGTATAACTCCAGAGGGGGTGGGCTGCATTGAAATCGCCCACTATTAGAAGCGGATGGTTGCCTGCTGCGTGCGTGGCTTGCTCCAAAACCTGTCTGAGGACCGATGGCGTGCTTTTCGGCCGACAGTAGGCGTTTAGAACGAACATGGCACCCTTCTTCTTTGTTGCCTGCGGGATAATTTCGAGCAGAATGGCAAGCGGTTCGGATTGTTGGAGATGGTGTTGAACGGCCACTAGCTTCTTACTGACCAGGGTGTGAAGGCTGTCACCCGTATTGGTGCCATACGTGACGTATCCGGGTAGGCGGACGTGTGTGTTCGTCTCTTGCAGTGCGATGATTTCAGGTGGTCTTGTCGATGTGGCGATGTATTGCATCAGCGATCCATGCTTGTTCTTGTAGCCCCGGCAATTCCACTGCCACACCGTGGTTTCGCCGGGGGAGCCCCCGCGCTTACTGCATATATGTTGAGGAGGAGCCATCTTGGTTATTAAGGGGTGGTGATGCGCGCACCAGGTGGGGTTCTGGTGAGCCTAGAGAATCTGGCAAATCTGGTAGGGCCTGATGAGCTGCTTTATTGGGGCGCCGGCTTTGACGAGCTTCCAGTGCTAGTATGCGTTCCTCTAGTCTCATGATGCGTTCCATCTCAGTGTTAGAGTGTTGTTGTTGAGTTGCGAATTGTTGTTGTTGTGCAGCTGACTGTTGTATAGCTGTGAGTTGTTGTTGCATGGTAGCTTGTAGGGATGTCTGAAGGCTCTGAATGGCCTTTGCTACTGTCTCTCTACCTTCTGAGGAGTGGCATATTGGACGGGAATGACTCCCTGTGGTGTGGTGGGCTGGGCGGTTGCTCGTTGCGGTGTCGGATTTGAAGTGACTGTGTGCGCTGGTTGCTCTTCCCGTTTCTGCTTCTCCGGGGGTGGGGTTGAAGTGCTTTGTGTAGGGTAGTACTATTTCTTCATAACAATTCATCTTTAAGTGCTACGAACTCTGCGTGTACTTTACTGATTTCTGCTTTGAGTGTTGCGTTCTCTTCAGTGAGACGCCTAATGTGGGCGTGTGCCTGTGCCAGCTCTGTGTCAACAGGGGGGGGGGGGACGAGCTTTGGGAGAAACAACCTGTGCCCAGCTCACCTGCTGCGTGACCTGCGCTGCTCCCTTGCTTCCCCTCCTGCCACTTGCGGAACGTCCACGGCTCGAGGTCCTGCCATGGGATGGCGTCCGTCGTCGCGATGAGGTCCTGCGCCTAGAACCGGAACCGGAACGCGGCCTGGAACTGCTCCTCTCCAGGACAGCTCCGCGTCGTTTCGGGGATTGCGACTTGCGGGAAGCTGAACGCTCGCCACGTGGTGTCGGAGACGAGGAGCCTGCTCTCAGGGCCTGCTGCGGTTTCCGACGGTTGACGGGTGGCAGGAATCTGTTGGGGCAGGTTTTGGCTGCCGTCGGGTGGTTCCCGCCGCACAGAGAGCACCGAGGGTGGCACTCATGCTGCTCCGTTGCTAGCGAAGTGCCGCACTCCCTGCACTTGGGTGTGGCGGGGGGACGCGGGCAGACGTCCTCTTTGTGGCCTGTCTCGTTGCAGGTTCGGCAATGTGGCACGGTCCTCTTGTAGAGGTAGCACCGCAGAAGAAGGCCGGAAAATTCGATGTAATATGGTACTGTTTTCCCCAGGAATGCGATCACCATGGTTGTTGTGTTTCCTAGTCTTCTACATGTCAGCGCCTCGTATCCGGGAGATTCAATGCGTTTAAGTAGCATTTCTGGCGTGGTGTCGTGATCGATGTTGTATATCACCCCTTTGCACGAGTTAACGGGGGATATTCCGTATGGTGCAATATCATATGTTGTTGCACCAATGGTAATTTTCTGCATCTTGCTTAGTGCTGAGGCCGTAGCTTCTGAGGCAGTGCTCAGAACAAGGATGTTTTGGTCTTCGTCGATGCGTATTTTGAATCCGGTGTAGCCGATTTGTAGCTTTGCCTCGTTTGTGATGGCGTCTACTAACTTCCCTGGGCTCACCTTGTTGAGCTGCAGGCCGTTCCGTGGACGAACCGCCAACTTGTAATCGTCGGCAGGTAGGGGCGGTTGTCGGGGCTTGCGCATCACCGGTCGGCTTTGGCGGAGAACGGGCTTCGGTGGTGTTTGGGATAGTTGGGGCGTGGTCGAGCGTGTCTGCAGCCAACGACGACGGGCACGACTGGTAACATTGATCCACTTCTTCGTTCTCCTCAGCGGCCGGAAGAGGTCCTTGCGATTCTCGAATTTCCATGTCCTCGTCCTCCGAGGCCTTGGTGGACGATTGGTGGGTTTTGTCGGCGTCAGTATTGCGCAACGCGTTCGCGATCTGCAGCGGTGCGGCGGCCGAAGCCTATAGTGTAGTGGGTTTAGCGGGGCGGCCCCGCGTCGAAACTTGATGTGACCGTAAAATGCAAAATATAGCACTTACACCCTCAAGTTCGGTGTCGACGTGCTCTGGCTGACTTCAGACACACGATGATTACGTAGAATCTGGAGGCCGGGGTAATTTCGCCGGAAATGTGGCTTCTGAGCGGAGCAGATGTAGAGCCCATCCGACCCGTCGCCGCACTTCGTCGTCCTCTCCATGGATGGATGGAAACAACTTTATTCAAATCCGGCGAAGTTTAATGACCCGGGCTCAGGTCTCCCATGAGGGGACTTCGAGGCCTTGCCTCGTCGCCGCCTCCCGGGCCCGCTGGACTGCCCACTCTTGTGTCTTGAGGTTGGAGCTGCGTAGAGCGGCGGCCCACTTCGACGCAAGAGGCTCCGGAGCTACTGCCATTTTCGCTGCTATTACAGCACACTCCCACAACATGTGCGAGAGTGTCGCTCTAGTTGCCTGACATAACTTGCAAATAGCACTCGGGTATTTCGTGGGGAAAATGTGCTGCAATCGCACCGGACTGGGGAAGGTGTGTGTCTGCCGTTGTCGCCAGACGACTGCCTGGCAACGTTTCAGTTTGGGGTGAGGTGGGGGCAATATCCTCCTGTCTAACTGGCAGTGCTTGGTGATATCATTATAGCTTTTTAAGCGTTCTCGCGTGTTTCGCACCAGGAGGTCCGAACTCGAAGAGGGTGTCTCAGACTCTGCGCGGCGAGTCAGTTCTCGCGCAGAGCGGTGTGCCACCTCATTCAAGTTAGGGGGGCCCTTGTCGGTGGGGGTGGCGACGTGCGCTGGGAACCACATGATCGCGGTGCAATCGAAGTGCTGTCGACCAGCTTTTATTAGGATCTGAAGAGCTTCGGAGGCAATGCGCCCCCGCGCGTAGTTACGAACTGCGGATTGTGAGTCGCTAAGAACTGCCTCGCAGAAGGGGTTGGTAAATGCAAGCGCAATCGCAACCTGTTCCGCTGTATCTGGGTATGGATACAGCACAACTAATGGGAACTTGAGTCGACCCCATGGCTGCTTCGCATACTACTCAGGGTTCCCCTACGGGAAGATGGTGTAATATTGTTTGCCCTGCATCCCTTCTTGCTGGTTACTTGATAATTTAACTGTGAGAGAAATAAACATTTTATTACTAGCCGAACACCCACAGATTATTATGTGAATATTTGGTATGAAAACAAACCATACAATTGACAGTTCGGAAAATAGGGAGGGATCAGGCTGGCAACAACCACCGGGAGTGGCAGAACCCCGGCTTACATTTAGGGATGAAGTTGTTGAAAATCACATCGGTTGATCACCATGCTCGTGCTTTAAAGTGTGCGGCAACATACTATCGCGAAGGCATAGGTGAACACTACCGTACACGCCGAGGCCCGCCATTTAATCTCACTTTTGAATCTCATATAGTCAGTCGGATGTACAGCTCGGTCCATTCCTAGAGGGAACACGCGAGAGCATGGCCAGCGTAAAGTCCCTATATAAGAAAAGTACCTACTAAGTGGTTCGTTGGGAAAGGGAAAGGTTGGCGCTATCTTCTGCAGCCCTTGAGGGAGCACGGCTCAGCGCCAACGGGGAGGGGAGAGTGGGAGGAGAAGGAGGGTATAGAGGAAGGTGTTGGTGTCGCCATGGCAGGGGCGAAGCAGACCGGTGGGCAGGAACGGGGTCACGCCATCCGGAGGGTAGGGCCTTGACAGCTCGCAGCTGGCCTGGTGTGGTCAGCCAGTCCAAGGCTGGGTGGTGGGGCAGGGCCGGAGGGCCTGCAAAGAAAGGAGCCAGCACCCATGGATGGCCGCAAGGTCATCCATGTGTGCTGGCGGTGTTAGAGAGTTGTTGAGAGCCCTGACGAGTCCAGGTACTCAACTACGCTGAGCAGGGCCGGGAGGTGGTTTCGACGGGGGAAGAGGATGTCCTCCTGTCGTGTGGTGGGGAGTCCAAGGCGGCGAAACTCCTGCAGGAGCAGTCCACGGGGTTGGTTGTGTGCCGGGCAGGCCAGCAGGAGGTGCTCCAGTGTCTCTGGCTCACCACAGGAGGCGCAGGCAGGTGAGGTGATGAGGCCAAGCCGATGGCGTCGTGCGGCTGTCCAGCAACAGCCGATTCTCAGCCGGAGTAGCAGCGAACTCTCCCTCCGTGCAAGGCCGCGTTGCGGTAGCTGCCGTGGGGGGTGTCCCAAGGACACGCGCTTGTCAGGATGGGACACCTGGAGATGCCGCTGAAGCCGGAGCCTCGTGAAGTCCGCGGCTGTGACTGCCGCACTCAAGGGGACGTCACCGTGGTGGGCACTCTTGGCTAGGGCATCAGCCTCCTCGTTGCCCGGGATGCCTACATGAGCAGGGATCCAGTGCAGGGACACCGGGCAACCTGCATCCTGTAGTGCCGCCAGTCGCTGTTGAGAGGAGGGCGACCCCCAGGCTCGCCCTCTCCGGCCTCTGCAGGCTCAAGAGGGCTGCCTTGGAGTCGCAGAAGATTGCTGCTGGAGTCTCTGGGGGTTCCTCTGTGAGCAGGTCGACAGCAAGGTGGAGGCCTGCTACCTCCGCTGCTGTGGAGCTCGCATGGGCTGGAAGGCGACACTGCCTACTCTTCTGCAGGGCAGGTATGATGCACGCCGCCGTCGACGAGCCTGTGTCGGGGACCACGGAGCCGTCGACGAACACCTGCAGGTGGCCCTCAAGGTCCTCGTGGAGGAGTGAGGCCGCCGTCTGCTGCAATGCGCAGGTCGGTGATCGCCGCTTGGTGATGCCTGGTAGCTCCGTGGTGATGGCGATAGGAGGTCTCTGGGGTGGGGGCAGCTGCACTGTGTTGGGTGGGGGGTTCCCGATCACCTCCTCGTACAGGCAGCACAGCCGTCCCATCTGTGAGGAGGGCCGTGAGCGCAAGCGGGTCAGCAGGCCACCACCGTCTGCAGCATGGTGGAGTCGGTCGATGTGCCGCAGGCCCTGCTGTAGGAGCAGCAGCGGCAAGGGCCACGCTCCAGCCTCGGCCAGGGTGGCAGCGACCTGCGAGTTGCGCGGAACACCTAGGCAGAGCCGAATTGCTGCCCGGTGTTGCAGCTCCAGCTTCTTCAGGCGGGATGGTGGTAGCGCCACCAGTGGGAGGGCGTACCGCAGGCGGGAGGTGGCCGCTGCGTCGAAGAGTTGCAAGGCCCACCTGGTTGTGCAGCCTTGTCCGCGGGCGAGGAGCTGCGAGACGGCCTTGCGGACTCGGAGTACCTGCGCGTACAGGGCGCTGGCAGCAGGCAGCCAGGTGAGCCGGTGGTCAATGCGTAGCCCCAGGTATGTGACTGCCGTGCTCCAGGGGATGGCGACGTCCTGCAGGTGCAGCCGGGCAGCTTGGCGGCGAGCGGCTGCTCGCGGGTGGAGCAGCATGGCCTCCGTCTTCTTGGCCGAGATGTCCAGGCCGATGCTGCTCAGGTAGGCCGCTGCAGTGTCCAAGGCTCTCTGCAGGGCCTTGCGTGCGCTGCGAAGGTGCTGCGGTCGTCCTCGGACCCACAGGGCAATGTCATCTGCATAGATCGAGGACTCGACAGGAAAGTGAGGGTCGATCGGCAGGGCGGCAGGCAGCCGAGCCATGGCCAGGTTGAACAGGAAGGGGCTCACCACAGACCCCTGCGGAACGCCTGCCGCCACTGCATGAGGAGAGCTCTTTGCTTTCCCCACACGTACCTGGAGTGTGCGTTCCTTCAAGAAGGACGTGGTGAAGCGTCGCAGGTTTCGCCCAATGCCGAGGAGGTCCAGGGCCTGCTGGATGACTGGGTGGGGCAGGCCGTCGAAGGCTCCCTTGATGTCGATGAGCACCAAGAGTACGATGTCTCCACGGGCCTTGGCCTCCTCCAGTGTGGAGACCACGTCTGCAATGGAGTCTGCAGTGGATCGTTGGCGCCGGAAGCCTGTTTGTTGGTCGACCAGGAAGCCCCTGGCACGTAGCCACCCAGTCCAGCCGGACCAGAGCGATGGCCTCCATCACCTTGCAGGCCGCAGAGGTGAGGGAGACCGGCCGGTAGGACGACAGGTCCCCGGCCGGCTTTCTGGCCTTCAGGATGGGGGCCACGATGGCCAAGCGCCAGGACTCTGGCACCTGCCCTGACCGCCAGGTCTCGTTGAAGCAGTCGAGCAGGCGCTGCTGTTCGTTGGCGGCCAGGTTCCGCAGCATCTGCGTTGTGACCCCGTCAGCTCCAGGTGCGCTGCGACGCTTACCTCTCCGTAGGGCCGCCTGAAGTTCGTGGAGTGTTAGTGGCTCGTCGCAGATCGTGGCCACCTGGCTGCATGTCCACTCTGGGTGGAGGCATTGAAGGCAGGTAGGCTGGTTGGCGGGGGGCAGTCCGACCGGTAGGATGGCAGCAGTCCGGGGAGCAGGGGGAGCAAAGCGGTCTGCCAGGAGTTCCGCGAGAGCCTCCTCGCTGATCCCCAGCGTGATGGCCACGGCAAGGACTGGTTGGCGGCTCGTCCTCCTGTTGGTGAGGGATTTCAGGAGTCGCCAGGCCAGGGGGCCCCGGGATCCTGTCCCTGATGGTGGAGCAGAGGCTGCTCCAACTTTGGCTCCTCCTGCGCCGAGCCTGCCGTCTGCAGCAGGCATCCACCCGTCGGTAGTCGGTCCAGTGCTCTGCCTTACCCGTCCGGATGGCTCTGCGCTCTGCGCGGCGTCTGGAGGCACGAATGTTCAGCAGGTACAGGTCCGGAGCAGGGGTATGTGGTTGGGCAGAGCACTGAACGGTGGCCGCCTGCGCACACTTAGCTATGGCACTCAAGAAGTCACAGCCACCGACCAACTCCCTGCAGTGCTTCCTGAACAGGGACCAGTCTGTGACATGGTATGTTCTTGACCGTGGCCTGCTCCCAGACACCGGGCTGATCACAATGGGAAAATGGTCCGACCCCCAGGTGTCTGGAGCTGTGGCCCAGGAGTAGGTGCACTGCTCTGTGGCGAGTGTGAGGTCGATGACTGTGTTCACTCCACGACGGACGTAGGTGGGCCCTCCGCTGTTGAGGATGAGCAGTCCCGCTCGGTTGATGGCCTCGGTGAGAGCTTTTCCTCGGCGGGTGCAGCTCCGACTGCCCCAGTCTGTGTGGTGGGCGTTAAAGTCTCCACACACGACTGCCTGCCCGCCGAGGCGCACAGCCAGCTGGACGAGACTAGTGGGGTCCCACGTCGTTTGTGGACGGATGTAGACACTCGCCACTGTCGTGTCGTGGCTGCCGAGACGTACCCTGATGGCGCAGCATTCCAGGGGACCGCTCGCGATGTCGGCCACAGGGATCACCGCATGGGGCACGGTGCTGCGAACGTAAAGTGCGGTCCTTGGTTTACCAGGCTTGTGCGTACCTACCAAGCAGGGTGCCGCTGTGCAGCTGCGTGTTGAGCAGGTGGTTGCGCCCGAGTAGCCAATGTAGCCCGGGAGCCGCAGGTCCTCAGCCACAGCATAAACTTCCTGCAATGCAAGCACGTCAAAGTCGCACAGCGGGAGCTGCTCGCATAGCTCTGCATGCCGTCGCCGCAGTGAGTTGACGTTCCACTGCAGCACCCGTGGACGGCGGCGGTTCCTTGTAGAGTCACTGGCCATGCTGGTGTGGGACTGGAGGCGTGCCTCCTGCCTGGATGCAGAGGGCTCGCAGTGGGCTGTCAGCAGGCAGCAACTCCCCGATGGCTTTGAGGGTTAGCTGCAGGCTGGCGATGATTTGGTCCCGTGGATCTGGGCTAGGCTGCGCTTGCGGCGCTGTACCGGTGCGCACGGTGGTCCCAGTTGGCCGGCGTCCCTTGGATCTCGGGGCAGGCACGGGGGGGCAGGCCAGGAGGCAGGGTTACCCGCTGCGTCCCGTGTGGGCGCCCTGCAAGTGCCTGCGCATACGAGAGAACCGGCACTTGTGATGCTTGTGCCCTCACCTGTTGGGTGTCTTCTCGTACCGAGGCCCGTACTGCACGACGAGACAGTGGTGTGGGGGCGGCTGCCATGATAGTTGCCACCCTGTGTTCCTCCTGCCAGTTGGGGCAAGCAGGAGTGTTTGCAGGGTGTTTACCACCGCAGTTGACGCAGTGGGCTGCGTTGGGACAGTTTTCCTCCTTCTGGTGAGTTCTGCCACAATGGAGGCAGCTGTCCGGTCTGTCGCATGTGGCGGTGACATGCCCGTATCGGCCGCACTGCTGGCACTGTGTTGGCCGTGGTCTTGCAGGCCGGACCCGGAACTGCAACTTGTGAAGGGTAACGTACTCGGGGGGGATTGGGCCATCGAAGCGAAGTGTCACCGTGTTTCCGGCGCGGGAGGCAGCCAGAACAGTGACACTCGATCCCACCGCCCCGAGCAGTTCCTCATTAGTGATCTCACCATCAACGCCGTGAAGGTATCCGGTGCTTTGCCCACGAGCAGCTGGCAAGCGGGCAGCGACTGGGATCCCTCGGAGTTGGGTGATGGCGAGCAGCTCCTGGAGGCAGGCCTGGGATGTTGCGTCTGCAGCCACGATGTTTCGACGAGTGTTGACCCGGACAGCGGACACGTCGGGCCGCACCGAGAGTGCAGAGGCGAGTGCCAGGCGTGTTCCGCGCTGGAAGGCACCCCCCGGTGCGGATGGTTGAAACAGGGCTGTCCCCACAACCGATGGGTCTTTGGGGAGGACAGCGCCCTGTTCGTTAGCCCTGGCACGCCTGCGAGCATTGCGAGAGGCAACCACAGTGAACCCTTCAGCTGCTGACTCACCACTCTTGGTTGTAGGGGGATCTGCAGGCTGGGTGTTCACAGCAGTGTCGGTTCGATCTGGCTGCTGCTGTGGCGAGGCTGGTGGACTTGAGGTGCCACTTGGGGCTGGGTTTGGGGGCTGCGAGTTTGCGGGTTTCCCGGGCTGTTGTCCCTTGCCTTTCTTCCTTGTTGTTGCAAGGTGTGTGGACACAGGGGGACGTGGCTCCTTTAAGAAAGCAGCGGCACTGTTAGCGGGGTATACCTTTTTGGTCGCTGTGTCAGGGCCAGCAACCTTTACAGCGTTGTTTGCAGCCGTCTTTGGTTCCGTTGCCGCTTTGTTGACGTCACGGTTGGGTGGTGCAGTTTGAGCCTTCCGCTTGCACTCCGGGTGTGCGGTGAGGACCAGGGGTTGAGCTGGTCCAGCGTCGTCGTCGCTGTCGCGGCTGCGTTTTCGACAGGAGGACTGGTCCATGCCCTCCTCCTCCTCTGGGAGCTCTGTTGGGTCAGGCTCAGAGGCTGTGCCAGGCGTCGCTGTTAACGGTTCTGCAGGCACCTGCGTAAGACTCGCAGTGGCTGATGTTACGTGCTGTGGCTCGGTAGTTGTGATGCTTGCTTCCTGAGCGGCACGTTTGGCCATCCATGCATCTACGATTTCCGCCGCCCTCATCGCCGTGGCTTCGCGTCGCCGAAGGCCAAGGCTGAGGGACAGCGGAATGTCGACGCTGATGCTGGTCAAGCTTGATGAGCGCTGGTGGCGCGTGCGGGGGGCGCGCGTTGCCGGTGTGGCAAATTCCACATTGGCGGGGTCGGCGCCGGGGGCGCATATTGCCGGTGTGGCAAGTTCATCAGCATTAGAAGAATCCTCCATCACGCTTAGGGATCTTGCTTACACAACATAAGAATCATAAACTCACGGAGAATATGGCAGACAGAATGAAACACTCTAAGAAAAGGACAAGTGGCACACTGTGAACGAGCCGCAAGCCTGTCACTCGCTAATCAAGAAGACACGCTCAAACGAAAAAGCTACGTACGTGGCACACGACTACAGAGCACGCAAAAAAAAAAAAAAAAAACCCACGAGCGACACGCGGTGAACACACGTGCACCACGCGAGCTGCAAGCCTGTAAGGCTTAAACGAGCACGCGCGGTGAATGCGGCGCACGTGGCCTGTCACTCGTCAGACAAGGAAAACACGCTCAAAAGAAGAGGCTACGTAGGCGGCACACAATTATAGAGCGCGCGGAAAACGAGCGACACGCGGTGAACGCACGTGCACCACGCGAGCTGCAAGCCTGTATGGCTTAAACGAGCACGCGCGGTGAAAGTGGCACACGGTGCCTGTCACTCGTCAAACTAGAAAAAACACGCTCAAAAGAAAAGGCTACGTAGGCGGCACACAACTACTAAGCACTGGAAAAACGAGCGACACGCGGTGAACACACGTGCACCGCGCAAGCTGCAAGCCTGCACGGATTAAACGAGCACGCGCGGTGAAGGCGGCACACGTAGCCTGTCACTCGTCAGACAAGAAAACACGCTAAAAAAAGGCTACGTAGGCGGCACACAGCTACAGAGCACACGAAAAACGAGCGACACGCGGTGAACACACGTGCACCACGCGAGCTGCAAGCCTGTACGGCTTAAACGAGCACGCGCGGTGAATGCGGCGCACGTGGCCTGTCACTCGTCAGACAAGGAAAACACGCTCAAAAGAAGAGGCTACGTAGGCGGCACGCAATTACAGAGCACGCGAAAAACGAGCGATACGCGGTGAACACACGTGCACCACGCGAGCTGCAAGCCTGTATGGCTTAAACGAGCACGCGCGGTGAAAGTGGCACACGGTGCCTGTCACTCGTCAAACAAGAAAAACACGCTCAGAAGAAAAGGCTATTTAGGCGGCACACAACTACTAAGCACTGGAAAAACGAGCGACACGCGGTGAACACACGTGCACCACGCAAGCTGCAAGCCTGCACGGCTTAAACGAGCACGCGTGGTGAAGGCGGCACACGTGGCCTGTCACTCGTCAGACAAGAAAAACACGCTAAAAAAATGGCTACGTAGGCGGCACACAGCTACAGAGCACGCGAAAAACGAGCGACACGCGGTGAGAAAAGTACCGCCATCCTTTGATAAACGCCGCTTCCCTCTCTCCTGTATCTCAGATTGGACGATGATAGCGCGCGCTTTTCACTTCTTTACATTTTCTTTTTTTCCCCTTCAGAGCCATGTTGTAAGTCCTCTGCGCAGCCGCAGTCGCCGGCGGCGGCGCGCGCTCGGCCTGAAAGCTTCAACGTGGACTTTCTAGGTGCGCCACTGTCGACTTGGCTTTCGCAAGCAAAAAGTAAAGAAAAAAGTTGCAGTGGCTTAGCTCGGCTATGCCAGGATATACGTAGCGTTAGCAAAGGTTCAGCTGATTATTCTTAGCTTTCCTGGCTGTCTAGATTGTCAAGGATTAGCTTGATTGTCATGCTTACTGCTGCTCCAATGACACACGCGGTATACGTATTATGTGGCACATGTATATTTATTTTTGCTCAACGTCACGTTGCTTCTCTATTGCCACAAAGACGGCCCGGTGATCAGTGAAGTAACACGCTGCCGTCTCTATGGCCCCAACACAGTATTTGGAGTTGTCTCTCTGTCTCTGATAGACAAGATCAATGGTGCTTCCCCATTGGGTCGTCTGTGCAGTTGGAAGACTGGCTAAGTCGAGGTTAAACTTGTCCTTCAAAGGAACACAAAGAGAGTATGGAGCACGATTGAAGTCACCAGCCACCACACACAGTTCACTTGCCGCCCGACTAGGTATACACGTAGCCACTACGTCTATAGTGTCTTTAACAGAATTGTTCGGTGGCACATACACGGCTTCGATTATCACACCGCTTTCATCAAGCTGAACGGCACAGGCTTCACTCTTAGGCACCGCTACGTTTGGCAGTTCGCTGGCAGCAATCCCACTCCTGACATAGATGCAGACTCCCGAGCTTCTGGTAGCGTCAACACGACTGGCATAAGCATTTGCGCTCTCCTTCTCCATGGCTATACCACACTGGCAAATGCCAGTCAGAAGCGCAGCGACTCCAGCGCAGTGTCAGACGGCGACTGCACAGCGAGCGCGCGCCGGCGCCAGTGCGTCTACCACGGCTACGACGTCACTTCTCTGGAATGCCCCGACCGGCGGCGGTGAGTCGCGCGCGGCGGCGGCGGAGTGCGCCAGAGGTGCCGGCTCCGGTGGCTCCGGTGCGCAAGCCGTGTGACATCACTGATCCTTGCGCATGCGCAGCACGGCTCTTCATGTGCCGCGCGAAACGGGCTGGGCTAGGCCAGTGTAGCTAACGCTACAAAAAGCAAGCGCTTTAGGAGAGAAGGCGGCGGAGGAAAGAGTAGATGGCGGTACGTTTCTTAGACGATTTGCAGCAGCCGGTTTGCGCAACTGAAATAAGATGGCGCCACCGGAGCGCCGCGCGGGTTGGACATCTCTGGCCTTGGGCGCCCAAACGAAACTACCATTGCTCAGTCGCGAAAGCGTAGCCAGCGGCGTTTAACAACAGCGATTTGTCAAACGTTGAACAATATTCTGCTCCATGTGGAGATTAAGAGGAAAAACGTGTGCTATGGTCGGATGCAAAAACTATGATGGCGACATTAGGCAGTGGAACACGTCGGTGTGTGAAATACACGCGCCACAGCTACATCAAGACTGCCCGTGCCCGAGGCCGTTTTCCATGCAGCGATTTCCTCAAGAAGAGAAAAACAAGCTCACCCGACAATGCTAGATAGCGAACTTGCAGAGAAAGAACTTCAATCCAGGCACATCAGCAAGAGTAAGTGGCAGATCATAGTACCGAATAAGCGAACGCGCTCGGCTTGTGGAATAGTGTATAAACTTTTCCCATCTTGCGCTTGCTGTACATTAAGGTCACGGTGCGGTGTTTCCGTGGCAGAACACAAGCATTAGCGATATCGTATTGGAACAATCACCTGCTATCAGTGATGTTTATCGTTACGCGAAATTACGCGCCACGTGCGTGATATATATGCGCCGGGATCGGTGCCAATTAAGGCGTACTAGTTCTCGCGGTGAGAACTCCTGCAGAAAAGATTGGAAAAGTGCTATCTGAATCGTATTTTTAAATCGCTAAGCTTGACGAATTCCTTCCTGCGCGGCTGATTTTACTTATGTTGGTTTCTCTGCTGTACCGGAGGCACGGTGTGATCAGAACGTAGACCTGGCGTTGTTTGTGGCCAGCAATAGGTGCGCGAAAGCTAGCTGTGTTGACGCTGTAGGACAAAATCATTGTTTCAAACAAGGCTAGAAGCGTTGGCTGCGTGTTTATCGTAAAGTGATATACAATAATTTCACAATTTCGTGATGTCAAGAGAAACCATGAAAATAAAAGTAAATAATTTCAAACTCACCAGTTTGACATTATTTGATTAGCTGCGTTTTAAAGTAGTGGTAACTACAAATCAGCTGTTTCCTTCTGCCTTGTGTCTTTCAGGGTTCCCCCCAAGCGCTTGCTGAAAATATATATATATATTATTTACGTTAATTTTCATAGCCTCTTTTGACATCGCGAAATTGTGACATTATTTGACGCTATGAAATCATGACATTATTTGTGATTATGGAAAAGACATTGGCAGCACATTGATATTGCCGTTTTTTGTCACATTTGTGGCAGAACTGCATGCGTTATCCACGTGTCTGCTTTTTATTTATGTGGACTGCTTTATTCTTATGCTTAAATAAAAGCAAACCATTGTAAATATTACTTGAACCACCCTTTTCTTTCAAATATGTTCTATTCACTTTGTTGATGGGCGTCCAACCAAGGACTATCCCTACCCAACACTGCAGCTTGGAACACAGCTTTATGCTGCAGATGCCATCCTTGGATTGACATAAAGCTTTCCCAACATTGCCACTGTCAAAAAGGTTGATGCCCTCTGCAAACCCCCTGTACCCTATTGCAAAACCCAGTATCGAGTGCCCATTGCCATGCCTGATTATGAGCCCAGTGTCACGCGCTGGATACTGGGACGCTGGCAAGGCGCGGCATACTGGGAGGCGCTGGGCACGGGGTACTGGTGCGAAATGCAGCTCTAGAGCGAGAAATACGCGGTGCCTGGGTACCTTATATATTTTTTCAAATACAAAAAGTAACAGAGAGCGCTGTAATGCAATAAAAAAAGAAGGGAAAAATGTAGAAACAAAAATTGCACCTAGGATTCGAGCCTCCATCCTACAGATCCCAGTCCCAGTATCTTACCACTAGGCCACGCCGATTTTTCTTTTCTTTCATGGTATTTAATACATTAACATGTCATCCAATAAAACATTCACTAGTTGTGCATAGTCATAGAAAGGTGGGTACAATGAGTCACACACAGAAAAACAGAAGAAGCACTGTTCCGCTTTAAAAGGGTGGTAAGGCTAAGCATCTCACCAAAATGGGGTACCAGTTCGGTTGAACATCAAGTCCAACATAAACATTCTTTAGGTGCACACTCATCTGGATGAAATTTACTCTTGTGGGTACAACCGGTTCGGCGTTGCGGTCCATCATTCGCGTCTTCCACAGACTGTGCATTCCCATGAGAAAGAACACGTCGAAAGGTACAGTGTCATCATGGGTCGGCAGCAGATATCGCTCTGTATGGGGGTTGATTTCAAGGTCTTTCTTTAGAGTCCGTTGGAGGATGTCCCAAAATAGAATGGCATCTTTGCAGCCAATAAAACAGTGTTCAATTGTCTCTGGCACATCACAAAGACGACAATTAACAGAAGTCACAAATATACCCTTTTTCTGTAGCCATGTTTTTACCGGTAAAGTTTCACTATGAAGTTTGTAAAAGAATGTTTTGCAGCATGGGAATATATACATTTTACGAACTCGCTTTAGTACATCGTGGCCTGGCCATTCAATGTATAGTGATCGGTAAAATGGAGGCAGAAAAAGCATGGACAGTAAATCTGTGTATAACTTTTTACGCGACACGGAGTACAAGTATTCAGTAGAAAACCGAACTGTCAGGAAACGAACCGCCAAATAAACCTCCTGCATGAACCCCAACAAGCATAAAGGCGAAGAAAAATTGGAAGAAACAACTAAAGCAGGTAAAGCATCAACAAGTGTGACTTGCATGAACGACCGAATTATAGGATGTGAAGGATCGCGAAAAAAGAAGAAACGGGACACTATTTGCCGCACGTAAAGATGCACTAAGCCGAGCCCACCCTCACTAAGTGGTCTAAAAACATTGTCTCTCCTCATAGGCTCGAAAGTGGAAGACCATATGAAAGTTGCAAAAATTCGGTGAAAGCGTTGGATGTAGAGCCTGGCACAGTGAATAACTTGCAATACGTAGTAAATTTTAGTTGCTAAAAACTTATTGCAGGCTTCAGCCCTTCCGAAAATAGAAAGTCGGTATGGAACGAATGTGTGAGCGTAACTTTTCAAGGCTGAAACCCGTTCTTTCCAATAGTGCGCGCTTAATTTATATGCGTCTAGCGGCACGCCAAGACACGTTGGCGGAACATGAGTCCACTTAATGCCTGCAAACTGTTCTGGCTTATAACACCAGGAGCCGAACCATAAGCCTAAGCTTTTCGAGGAGTTCATTTGTGCTCCTGATACGCTGCCAAATTTCTCTATTGTAGCTACAACCTTTTCAACACTAGGCTTATCTGTGCAGAAAAACGCTAGATCATCTGCGTAAGCTAACACTTTAACCTCATTACCCAGTATGTTGAAGCCATGGATGGAACTTGACTGAATTACGCTTAAGCATAGTGGTTCCAGGTAAAGGGCGAAGAGTAGTGGGGACATCGGGCATCCTTGTTTTACCGAAGAGCAGATAGCAACGGGTTTGGAGAGATGTCCATTAATAACTAAACGAGTAGAACAATGGGTATAGCAAAGCCTAACTCCTTTAAGCACAATGGAGACAACATTGGCGTGTTCCAGAAGAGAAAATAAATAGGAATGACTGACTCGATGAAAAGCTTTAGCAAGGTCTACTTGGAGCATTGCAAGCTGCTCAGTGGAACCGTAACAGTACTCAAGAAGTGTACGGGCGATATGTATGTTGGTCTGAATTGATCGACCTCTAATTCCGCACGTCTGATGGGAACCAATGAGAATCGACATCGCAAATTTTAATCTATTAGATAAAACTTTTGGAAAGATTTTATAATCAACGTTTGACAACGTGATTGGTCTGTAGCTTTCAACAGAATGCAGTTTTTCCTTATCTGAGCTTTTTGGGATTAAAACTGTGTGGTTTTTGCAAAAAGATTGTGGAAGGGCGTCCACCTCTAAACTTGTAATAAATATATCCAATAATATGGAACTGATAATCCCTTTGAACGCTTTGTAAAATTCGCTTGAAAGTCCATCAGGGCCGGGGGTTTTCGATAAAGGCAGCTGATCAATAGCTTGCTCAATTTCTTGAATGGTAACAGTACCACTGATGAATGTACACTCCTCATTCTGTAAAGGTTTTACTAGAGACACAAAACTCTCTAAGACTTTTGCATCATGATCTTCGGGAGGTGCACTGAACAAAGCATTGTAGTAACTTTCAAATTGTGAAATTATGTCATTCGTATTTGTTACAAGAGTACCTTTGGAGTAGGTTTCCGAAATTACTTTTGAAGTACCGTGACGTCGCTCATCAAGTAAAGCTTGACGTGTTGGCCGTTCAGAGTGCAAAGCACGGCTGTTTCGAGATCGAACTCGCGCACCTCGGTAACGCAGTGCGTCATACTTTTGTAACTCACATTTAATATTTTCCATATCTTCTATGTAAGTGCCTGGCATTTCGCATTCCATCTCGTAAATGCTACTTAGGCTCTTGAGAAGCATTTTTTCTTCATTCTTTCTGTAAAATGATTTCACCGACCCAATTTCTATAGTCACTGTGCGAACCTCTTGCTTAAAGAGTTCCCAAGCAGCTAATAATGGCAAGCCTGTAGAAAAACAAGTTGTTAGGGCCATACGCACACGATTGATAAATTCCTGATCCTTTAGGAGCTCAGAGTTAAGTTTCCATAGTGCCCACTGTGGTCGGAAATTGGTTACAGATTTCTCACCAGTTTTTGCGATAACCATACAATGATCAGAGAACGAAACTGGGATAGTACTACAAGACAGTCCTCGGGAGAGGAGTGATGAAGAGACATAAATTTGATCAAGGCGGGCGAAAGAGTGACCTTGAATTCGTGTATAAGAGCAAGAACCATGTCCCGACGCTCCTATATCTATGAGCCCTGCATTCTATATCACGTTAGACAAAACTTCACCACTCGTGTCTTGCTGAATGTTAATCCCACTTCGATCACTCGGATCACATACACAATTGAAATCTCCCATTAACACGATGCAGCGTTCACAGTCCAGTAGATTAGACACAGTATCAAATAAAAGAATTCGTTTGGCAGCGTTATTAAATGCGTAGAGGTTAACTATTCGCCATGGCACACCCTGTTACACAAAATCGCAGTATATGTATCGGCCTTCAGCGTCCACATGGTAACTAAATGCTGAACAAAGTAGGCTCTTTTTCAGAAACAGGAAGCAGCCCGCAGATAAACCAAGGGCGTGTGAAACGCAGACATTATATTCAGACAGAAAAGGTCGCAAGGCCCTTTCTGTTTCGTCATCACTCTCAATCTTCGTCTCCTGCACGGCGACGAAGTCGATGCGATGCCTAGATAAAAGCCGGCGAAGCTGTGCCTGTTTCTGCAAAGACCTGAGGCCCCGTACATTCAAAGTTGCGAAGAGAAGTTGCTGTGTCAGCGCCATGGTGACTATACGGACCTAATTATCTATGTGGTCGGTCCTTGAGGGCAACGGTGAGGCTCCCTCCGAACCCCCACCTGGCCTCCTGGACCGTCATCGTCGGCACTTTCCTGAGTGTTTCGATGTCTTGCGGCGACGTGCTTTTCTTGTGGTACTGGTCGTGTCGCTGTCCGTGCTTGTTTCTGATGTGTTTGTCGCGCGGCGCTTCGGAATTGATGCATCCGCGTTACTTCGTCTGTCCTCTACCAGCACAGGGCACGTGTCGAGAAGCTTGGGTGAAGCAGATGATTCATTTTCGGCTGCCTCTTTAGCTTGCTGGGCAGGAACTGGCTGTGTGATTACGGGCGCCTCATTGCACTGTTGCTTGGACTGATCATTTGTCGCTTTGCTACCTTCCTTGTCCTTCGGCGGTTGTGTGATGACATTGTCTTTTACATCTAGACGAGACTTGCCGGCACAACTAGTCTCCGCGGCAGAAGGAACATCTCCGGTCGCGTCGAGAACCTCTGTGGCGTCCATTATGTGTTCTTGCACGCATTCATCAGGAGGTCGTGTCCTATGTCGTAACTTGTCGGCGTATGTTACCACACATTCTTCAGCTGTGTGGCCAAAGCGCCGGCAGTCTTCACAACGTGGAGTTCTGCAGTTGCGACGAATGTGGCCAACCCTGTTACAGCGGAGACAAAGCGGGGGTCTGCCTGGAATCAGTACAAGGCTCTGCACTCCACAGACAGGTAGGAGATGTGGAACATCACCCACACCTACTCCGTCAGCAAGAGACAACACCGCATCACGATTTAGAGTACGCATTTCTTCCATCTCCGATACTCTCCAGCTTTCTGCTGACATAGATTTCACTTTCCCGTATGCCTGGAGTGAATCTCGAATGTAGGCGTCTTCCAAACGCTCAGGTAGCCATAAAAGCTTCATTATTACTTCCGTGGGCTCAGGGTCCATGACGATGCAGCGTCTTCCTTTCACTGATAAATCCCCGCACGTGACTAGATTTGATTTTGTCATTGGTGACTTGCACGTCACCATCCACACGTGCGACATCTCAAATTGGCCAATGGAACTTATTTCTTTTAGGTCAATAACATTCCGAAGGGCGTCTCTGAAGTCTTGGGCTCTGTACGGTCGACCGGCTAAGTCAGCATGCAGGAAAACGGAGTCCACAACCAGCTTACCGGTAGGAAGACGAGGTAGCACTATACGGTAGTCATTGCTGCTGACTGACGCCAGAGCAGCACCTCGGCCAGGGGCCGATAAATCCTTTGGAGCGGAGAACATGAAAAACGCGACCGTTCGGAACGCCACCTTCTTCTTTCTCACGCCGATTCAGGATTACCGGTTCATATTTTACCATGTCAACGTGCAGAGACAGTAGCAGCTTTGCACAGACGTCTGGCACAGACATGGTAGATGCGATATCGCCTTCAACTAAAACTTACGCCTCTATCAGAACGAAAAAGTTGTCCGTATTGCATAGTATGCCTGGAAGTGCTGCAACACTGATTTGCTTTTACCATTGGTATATTAACTACGAAAAAAGCCTTAAATGAACCGCCAACCCGGGATGTTGTGCGGGCTGTTACTGCCGATTTTGACAGTCGTTTCTTGTTCTTCGCGCAAATGTAATGCAAATTTCCATAGCTCGACAATGCTTTTCAATCGACAGGTATGTTTAGCCACATATCTCCATCAGAGAAGCGGTCGGTTAATGCGCGCGACCGTTCGGAACGCCACCTTCTTCTTTCTCACGCCGATTCAGGATTACCGGTTCATATTTTACCATGTCAACGCGCAGAGACAGTAGCAGCTTTGCACAGACGTCTGGCACAGACATGGTAGATGCGATATCGCCTTCAACTAAAACTTACGCCTCTATCAGAACGAAAAAGTTGT
>NC_051159.1:10390115-10445258 GCF_013339745.2 Dermacentor silvarum
AAATTCATAGTGCCCGTACTTGCATACATATTTAACTTGTCGATAGAACTAGGTGAATTCCCAGATGCAATGAAACGATCCAGAGTGTCTGTTGTATATAAAGGCGGAGACAAAAACGTGCCTAAAAATTACCGACCTATATCTATCATACCTATCTTTGCTAAAGCCTTTGAAAAAATCCTGCATTATCGGCTCAATAACTTTTTTCAGAGGACACAGCTTCTGTCAGAATCACAACATGGTTTTCGTAAGGGACGGTCAACCGAATCAGCATTATTAGAATTGAAAGAACATGTACTAATAAACATTCAAAAGAAACTAATAACTCTAGCCTTATTCATAGATTTCAGCAAGGCATTTGATTCACTTGACCATAAAATTTTAGCACATAAGTTATCAATCTGTGGAATACGAGGTAAGCCTTTATCTTTAATTCGATCTTACCTTACAAACAGAAGCCAGTATGTATGTATCGGCACGCACAAATCATCTTTACTAACAATAACGACAGGCGTACCGCAAGGAAGCGTATTGGGACCGCTTCTGTTTAATGTTTATATAAATAGCATAGTTAACATTGATTTGACAGTAAAGTTCATTATATATGCGGATGATTGCACCGTGCTTCTTTCTGGTCCTGATGCGACCAAACTGGCGGTTGACTGTAACAATATACTTGACAAAATTGTTCGCTGGTCTTCCTCAAACTCACTTAAAATGAATCCTTCAAAAACAAAAGTTATGTTTTTTCGAGCCAGAAACAAGGCTATTAGGCTGGAACACGTCATTAGATTTGGTAATGATGACATTGAAATAGTTGAGGAACACACTATTCTCGGCATTACACTATCTTCAAATCTTTCATGGGATTCACACATTTCAAACCTTTGTAAAAATCTTGCGTCTGTCAGTGGTGCGATGTCACGTTGTCGTGCGCTTCCTTTAAATATTAAAACTAAAATATATTATGCATTGTTTGCTTCTCGAATTAATTATTGTAGTTTGGTCTGGCTAACAACAACTAAAACGAACATACAAAAAGTTGTAATATTGCAAAAAAAAGTTATAAGACAGATCGCCAACCTTGAATATTGTGAATCTACTCAGAGTGCTTTTGAAATCTTCAACATAATTCGCATAAAAAACATGTATGACTATCGTGTTCTGGCGTCTTTTTATCATTCAAATAAAATATTTAGACGGTTCTTAGAAACAACGGCGAGCTTAACTGTACACAGACCTGTGTTAAATACACGCAGCACAGACACGTGGTTTCTGCCACGTTTTCGAACAGATTACAAACTTCAAATGCTACAATACAATCTTCCTTTACTGCTGAACAAATACAAAGAAACAAAATACATGTCGAAATCTCAGTTGCGAGCATTTTTTGTAAAAGTGTTGTAATAAATATCTTGTTGTATCAATTTTTTAAATGAAATACTCATATTTCTACCTGTTTTTTCTTGTCTATTGATGACACACTCTTTATATTTTGATCCTATATTATTTTTATTTGCTGTTTTTTTGTTTATCAACATACACGTATGCTTAGATGTCCACTTCATTATTGCTAAGTATCTTTGTTTTTGCCGTTTCGTTGTATCTGCCTTGTAACGGCTACCTGGGCCTCTGTCAAGCTGTCTACACAGCTTTTAGCCTAGGTAGCCATCCAGTACTGTCTGGTAAATAAACTGAATGAATGAATGAATGAATGAATGATGCCAGCTACTGGACGTCACCGATGAAGAAAATCTCGACGTTGCCAGCTATTTGCAGCGTGCCGAAGAAGGTCGACAGCTCGCCCGCCTGCGCATCAAGAACCAGCAGAGGACCGACAGCCGACACTACAATCTTCGACGATGCTACGTCGAGTACCAGCCCGGCGATCGTGTTTGGGTGTGGACTCCAATACGCCGACGAGGACTTATCGAGAAACTGTTACGTCGCTATTTCGGACCATATAAGATTATCCGTCGTATTGGCGCACTGGACTATGATGTCGTGCCAGACGGCATTTCGCAATCACAGCAGCGCCGGGCACGACCTGAAGTCATCCACGTGGTGTGTCTAAAGCCTTTCTACACCCGCTGACGAACTTGGCTACTTGGTTACTTTGTTATTGTTTTTTTTTCTCTCTCTCTGTACGCGTGGTTTTGTTTTCACTTTCTTGTTTGGAGCATCGGGATGCTTTTTTAAGTGAGGGTATTGACAGGTATACATGCTTATCTTTCACTGGTGACCGATTTTCACCGGCTAACAAATGTTAGACGTTATCGCTAGGCACAGGACGCGCCTGCATGTATCGGAAGGTGCTCGAACGTTATCGATGCTTCTATCCGTTGTGTCTTGTTACCGACGCTCATGTAATCTGATTGTATGAGCGACGCGAATTATCTAGAACTTTCTGGAAGACATGCGGGTACCAGGGCCTTCGATGACTCATGTATAAAAGCCGACGCGTTTCGCCGTTAATCAGATTTCGATGATCGCCGACTGTGTTCGCGCGCTTTCGTTGTGCTTCGAGTGCAGCTTGCTTTTGTGGGCACATGTTCGCCCAATAAAGAATCAGTTTCGTAATACACAGTGTTATGACTGTTTACTGCAGCGTCACTACTATACGTGAGAGTATGAGAATCTGCTGATCAGACTATCTGAAGTAGAGCACTGCACGGGCCGGTTTTTCAGGTCCGAGCCTGGCCCGAGCCCGAAAGTTCCGTACTTTGACCGGCCCGTTTCTGTTCGACCAATTAGCCCTTTTGGCTATACGAAGCTAGCTCGAGTTCTCGATTATTGTGAAGATACTGTCATGTGATCAACGGCCGCCGGGCGGTATTCAAGCTGCATCATAGCAGGTTTTAGATGCGAAGCATCTTATGCTCGGGGCTGTCACTCCCTCCCTCCCTCCGCCTTGCGGCGTCCACTTCCTGTTCCACTTCCGGTTCCGGTTCCACTTCCGCTTCCACCTCCGCTTCCCGTTCCGGAAGCCAGCTTCCGGCTTCCGGAGAACGCTTCCGGCGTTTTGCCCGAATGATCCCCAGGTGCTTCGCCCACTCATCATCATTCACTTCGTCCTCTCATTCTCCTCCCGCAACGCCGCGATGAGTGCCACGGACAGCGCCAGCGTCAACGCCAGTGTCAGTGCCGTTGACAGCGCCGCGGAGAAGAGGGCTCGAGCCGCTGCCACGAAACGGCAGCGGCGACAGGCTGATCTGAAAACTAATGGATGGATGGAAACAACTTTATTCAAATCCGGCGAAGTTTAATGACCCGGGCTCAGGTCTCCCATGAGGGGATTTCGAGGCCTTGCCTCGTCGCCGCCTCCCGGGCCCGCTGGACTGCCCACTCTTGTGTCTTGAGGTTGGAGCTGCGTAGAGCGGCGGCCCACTTCGACGCAAGAGGCTCCGGAGCTACTGCCCCATTTTCGCTGCTATTACAGGACACTCCCACAACATGTGCGAGAGTGTCGCTCTAGTTGCCCGACATAACTTGCAAATAACACTCGGGTATTTCGTGGGGAAAATGTGCTGCAATCGCACCAGACTGGGGAAGGTATGTGTCTGCCGTTGTCGCCAGACGACTGCCTGGCAACGTTTCAGTTTGGGGTGAGGTGGGGGCAATATCCTCCTGTCTAACTGGCAGTGCTTGGTGATATCATTATAGCTTTTTAAGCGTTCTCGCGTGTTTCGCACCAGGAGGTCCGAACTCGAAGAGGGTGTCTCAGACTCGGCGCGGCGAGTCAGTTCTCGCGCAGAGCGGTGTGCCACCTCATTCAAGTTAGGGGGGCCCTTGTCGGTGGGGGTGGCGACGTGCGCTGGGAACCACATGATCGCGGTGCAATCGAAGTGCTGTCGACCAGCTTTTATTAGGATCTGAAGAGCTTCGGAGGCAATGCGCCCCCGCGCGTAGTTACGAACTGCGGATTGTGAGTCGCTAAGAACTGCCTCGCAGAAGGGGTCGGTAAGTGCAAGCGCAATCGCAACCTGTTCCGCTGTATCTGGGTATGGATACAGCGCATCTAATGGGAACTTGAGTCGACCCCATGGCTGCTTCGCATACTACTCAGGGTTCCCCTACGGGAAGATGGTGTAATATTTTTTGCCCTGCATCCCTTCTTGCTGGTTACTTGATAATTTAACTGTGAGAGAAATAAACATTTTATTACTAGCCGAACACCCACAGATTATTATGTGAATATTTGGTATGAAAACAAACCATACAATTGACAGTTCGGAAAATAGGGAGGGATCAGGCTGGCAACAACCACCGGGAGTGGCAGAACCCCGGCTTACATTTAGGGATGAAGTTGTTGAAAATCACATCGGTTGATCACCATGCTCGTGCTTTAAAGTGTGCGGCAACATACTATCGCGAAGGCATAGGTGAACACTACCGTACACGCCGAGGCCCGCCATTTAATCTCACTTTTGAATCTCATATAGTCAGTCGGATGTACAGCTCGGTCCATTCTTAGAGGGAACACGCGAGAGCATGGCCAGCGTAAAGTCCCTATATAAGAAAAGTACCGCCATCCTTTGATAAACGCCGCTTCCCTCTCTCCTGTATCTCAGATTGGACGATGATAGCGCGCGCTTTTCACTTCTTTACATTTTCTTTTTTTTTCCGCTTCAGAGCCATGTTGAAAGTCCTCTGCGCAGCCGCAGTCGCCGGCGGCGGCGGCGGCGCGCGCTCGGCCTGAAAGCTTCAACGTGGACTTTCTAGGTGCGCCACTGTCGACTTGGCTTTCGCAAGCAAAAAGTAAAGAAAAAAAGTTGCAGTGGCTTAGCTCGGCTATGCCAGGATATACGTAGCGTTAGCAAAGGTGCAGCTGATTATTCTTAGCTTTCCTGGCTGTCTAGATTGTCAAGGATTAGCTTGATTGTCATGCTTACTGCTGCTCCAATGACACACGCGGTATACGTATTATGTGGCACATGTATATTTATTTCTGCTCAACGTCACGTTGCTTCTCTATTGCCACAAAGACGGCTCGGTGATCAGTGAAGTAACACGCTGCCGTCTCTATGGCCCCAACACAGTATTTGGAGTTGTCTGTCTGTCTCTGATAGACAAGATCAATGGTGCTTCCCCATTGGGTCGTCTGTGCAGTTGGAAGACTGGCTAAGTCGAGGTTAAACTTGTCCTTCAAAGGAACACAAAGAGAGTCTGGAGCACGATTGAAGTCACCAGCCACCACACACAGTTCACTTGCCGCCCGACTAGGTATACACGTAGCCACTACGTCTATAGTGTCTTTAACGGAATTGTTCGGTGGCACATACACGGCTTCGATTATCACACCACTTTCATCAAGCTGAACGGCACAGGCTTCACCCTTAGGCACCGCTACGTTTGGCAGTTCACTGGCAGCAATCCCATTCCTGACATAGATGCAGACTCCCGAGCTTCTGGTAGCGTCAACACGACTGGCATAAGCATTTGCGCTCTCCTTCTCCATGGCTACACCACACTGGCAAATGCCAGTCAGAAGCGCAGCGACTCCAGCGCAGTGTCAGACGGCGACTGCACAGCGAGCGCGTGCCGGCGCCAGTGCGTCTACCACGGCTACGACGTCACTCATCTGGAATGCGCAGACCGGCGGCGGTGAGTCGCGCGCGGCGGCGGCGGAGTGCGCCAGAGGTGCCGGCTCCGGTGGCTCCGGTGCGCAAGCCGTGTGACATCACTGATCCTTGCGCATGCGCAGCACGGCTCTTGATGTGCCGCGCGAAGCGGGCTGGGCTAGGCCAGTGTAGCTAACGCTACAAAAATCAAGCGCTTAGGAGAGAAGGCGGCGGAGGAAAGAGTAGATGGCGGTACGTTTCTTATATAGACGATTTGCAGCAGCCGGTTTGCGCAACTGAAATCAGATGGCGCCACCGGAGCGCCGCGCGGGTTGGACATCTCTGGCCTTGGGCGCCCAAACGAAACTACCATTGCTCAGTCGCGAAAGCGTAGCCAGCGGCGTTTAACAAGAGCGATTTGTCAAACGTTGAACAATATTCTGCTCCATGTGGAGATTAAGAGGGAAAACGTGTGCTATGGTCGGATGCAAAAACTATGATGGCGACATTAAGCAGTGGAACACGTCGGTGTGTGAAATACACGCGCCACAGCTGCATCAAGACTGCCCGTGCCCGAGGCCGTTTTCCATGCAGCGATTTCCTCAAGAAGAGAAAAACAAGCTCACCCGACAATGCTGGATAGCGAACTTGCAGAGAAAGAACTTCAATCCAGGCACATCAGCAAGAGTAAGTGGCAGATCATAGTACCGAATAAGCGAACGCGCTCGGCTTGTGGAATAGTGTATAAACTTTTCCCATCTTGCGCTAGCTGTACATTTGCTGTGCTGCATGTGCTGTTTCCGTGGCAGAACACAAGCATTAGCGATATCGTATTGGAACAATCACCTGCTATCAGTGATGTTTATCGTTAAGCGAAATTACACGCCACGTGCGTGATATATATGCGCCCGGATCGGTGCCAATTAAGGCGTACTAGTTCTCGCGGTGAGAACTCCTGCAGAAAAGATTGGAAAAGTGCTATCTGAATCGTATTTTTAAATCGCTAAGCTTGACGAATTCCTGCCTGCGCGTCTGATTTTACTTATGTTGGTTTCTCTGCTGTATCGGAGGAACGGTGTGATCAGAACGTAGACCTGGCGTTGTTTGTGGCCAGCAATAGGTGCGCGAAAGCTAGCTGTGTTGACGCTGTAGAACAAAATTATTGTTTCAAACAAGGCTAGAAGCGTTGGCTGCGTGTTTATCGTAAAGTGATATACAATAATTTCACAATTTCGTGATGTCATGAGAAACCATGAAAATAAAAGTAAATAATTTCAAACTCACCAGTTTGACATTATTTGATTAGCTGCGTTTTAAAGTAGTGGTAACTACAAATCAGCTGTTTCCTTCTGCCTTGTGTCTTTCAGGGTTCCCCCAAAGCGCTTGCTGAATATATATATATATATATATATATTATTTACGTTAATTTTCATAGCCTCTTTTGACATCGCGAAATTGTGACATTATTTGACACTATGAAATCATGACATTATTTGTGATTATGGAAAAGACATTGGCAGCACATTGATATTGCCTTTTTTTGTCACATTTGTGGCAGAACTGCATGCGTTACCCACGTGTCTGCTTTTTATTTATGTGGACTCCTTTATTCTTATGCTTAAATAAAAGCAAACCATTGTAAATATTACTTGAATCACCCTTTTCTTTCAAATATGTTCTATTCACTTTGTTGATGGGCGTCCAACCAAGGGCTATCCCTACCCAACACTGCAGCTTGGAACACAGCTTTATGCTGCAGATGCCATCCTTGGATTGACACAAAGCTTTCCCAACATTGCCACTGTCAAAAAGGTTGATGCCCTCTGCAAACCCCCTGTACCCTATTGCAAAACCCAGTATCGAGTGCCCATTGCCATGCCTGATTATGAGCCCAGTGTCACGCGCTGGATACTGGGACGCTGGCAAGGCGCGGCATACTGGGAGGCGCTGGGCACGGGGTACTGGTGCGAAATGCAGCTCTAGAGCGAGAAATACGCGGTGCCTGGGTACCTTATATATTTTTTCAAATACAAAAAGTAACAGAGAGCGCTGTAATGCAATAAAAAAAGAAGGAAAAAAATCGTAGAAACAAAAATTGCACCTAGGATTCGAGCCTCCATCCTACAGATACCAGTCCCAGTATCTTACCACTAGGCCACGCCGATTTTTCTTTTCTTTCATGGTATTTAATACATTAACATGTCATCCAATAAAACATTCACTAGTTGTGCATAGTCATAGAAAGGTGGGTACAATGAGTCACACACAGAAAAACAGAAGAAGCACTGTTCCGCTTTAAAAGGGTGGTAAGGCTAAGCATCTCACCAAAATGGGGTACTAGTCCGGTTGAACATCAAGTCCATCATAAACATTCTTTAGGTGCACAGTCATCTGGATGAAATTTACTCTTGTGGGTACAACCGGTTCGGCGTTGCGGTCCATCATTCGCGTCTTCCACAGACTGTGCATTCCCATGAGAAAGAACACGTCGAAAGGTACAGTGTCATCATGGGTCGGCAGCAGATATCGCCCTGTATGGGGGTTGATTTCAAGGTCTTTCTTTAGAGTCCGTTGGAGGATGTCCCAAAATAGAATAGCATCTTTGCAGCCAATAAAACAGTGTTCAGTTGTCTCTGGCACATCACAAAGACGACAATTAACAGAAGTCACAAATATACCCTTTTTCTGTAGCCATGTTTTTACCGGTAAAGTTTCACTATGAAGTTTGTAAAAGAATGTTTTGCAGCATGGGGATATATACACTTTACGAACTCGCTTTAGTACATCGTGGCCTGGCCATTCAATGTATAGTGATCGGTAAAATGGAGGCAGGAAAAAGCATGGACAGTAAATCTGTGTATAACTTTTTACGCGACACGGAGTACAAGTATTCAGTAGAAAACCGAACTGTCAGGAAACGAACCGCCAAATAAACCTCCTGCATGAACCCCAACAAGCATAAAGGCGAAGAAAAATTGGAAGAAACAACTAAATCAGGTAAAGCATCAACAAGTGTGACTTGCATGAATGACCGAATTATAGGATGTGAAGGATCGCGAAAAAAGAAGAAACGGGACACTATTTGCCGCACGTAAAGATGCACTAAGCCGAGCCCACCCTCACTAAGTGGTCTAAAAACATTGTCTCTCCTCATAGGCTCGAAAGTGGAAGACCATATGAAAGTTGCAAAAATTCGGTGAAAGCGTTGGATGTAGAGCCTGGCACAGTGAATAACTTGCAATACGTAGTAAATTTTAGTTGCTAAAAAACTTATTGCAGGCTTCAGCCCTTCCGAAAATAGAAAGTCGGTATGGAACGAATGTGCTGAGCGTAACTTTTCAAGGCTGAAACCCGTTCTTTCCAATAGTGCGCGCTTAATTTATATGCGTCTAGCGGCACGCCAAGATACGTTGGCGGAACATGAGTCCACTTAATGCCTGCAAACTGTTCTGGCTTATAACACCAGGAGCCGAACCATAAGCCTAAGCTTTTCGAGGAGTTCATTTGTGCTCCTGATACGCTGCCAAATTTCTCTATTGTAGCTACAACCTTTTCAACACTAGGCTTATCTGTGCAGAAAAACGCTAGATCATCTGCGTAAGCTAACACTTTAACCTCATTACCCAGTATGTTGAAGCCATGGATGGAACTTGACTGAATTACGCTTAAGCATAGTGGTTCCAGGTAAAGGGCGAAGAGTAGTGGGGACATCGGGCATCCTTGTTTTACCGAAGAGCAGATAGCAACGGGTTTGGAGAGATGTCCATTAATAACTAAACGAGTAGAACAATGGGTATAGCAAAGCCTAACTCCTTTAAGCACAATGGAGACAACATTGGCGTGTTCCAGAAGAGAAAATAAATAGGAATGACTGACTCGATGAAAAGCTTTAGCAAGGTCTACTTGGAGCATTGCAAGCTGCTCAGTGGAACCGTAACAGTACTCAAGAAGTGTACGGGCGATATGTATGTTGGTCTGAATTGATCGACCTCTAATTCCGCACGTCTGATGGGAACCAATGAGAATCGACATCGCAAATTTTAATCTATTAGATAAAACTTTTGGAAAGATTTTATAATCAACGTTTGACAACGTGATTGGTCTGTAGCTTTCAACAGAACTGCAGTTTTTCCTTATCTGAGCTTTTTGGGATTAAAACTGTGTGGTTTTTGCAAAAAGATTGTGGAAGGGCGTCCACCTCTAAACTTGTAATAAATATATCCAATAATATGGAACTGATAATCCCTTTGAACGCTTTGTAAAATTCGCTTGAAAGTCCATCAGGGCCGGGGGTTTTCGATAAAGGCAGCTGATCAATAGCTTGCTCAATTTCTTGAATGGTAACAGTACCACTGATGAATGTACACTCCTCATTCTGTAAAGGTTTTACTAGAGACACAAAACTCTCTAAGACTTTTGCATCATGATCTTCGGGAGGTGCACTGAACAAAGCATTGTAGTAACTTTCAAATTGTGAAATTATGTCATTCGTATTTGTTACAAGAGTACCTTTGGAGTAGGTTTCCGAAATTACTTTTGAAGTACCGTGACGTCGCTCATCAAGTAAAGCTTGACGTGTTGGCCGTTCAGAGTGCAAAGCACGGCTGTTTCGAGATCGAACTCGCGCACCTCGGTAACGCAGTGCGTCATACTTTTGTAACTCACATTTAATATTTTCCATATCTTCTATGTAAGTGCCTGGCATTTCGCATTCCATCTCGTAAATGCTACTTAGGCTCTTGAGAAGCATTTTTTCTTCATTCTTTCTGTAAAATGATTTCACCGACCCAATTTCTATAGTCACTGTGCGAACCTCTTGCTTAAAGAGTTCCCAAGCAGCTAATAATGGCAAGCCTGTAGAAAAACAAGTTGTTAGGGCCATACGCACACGATTGATAAATTCCTGATCCTTTAGGAGCTCAGAGTTAAGTTTCCATAGTGCCCACTGTGGTCGGAAATTGGTTACAGATTTCTCACCAGTTTTTGCGATAACCATACAATGATCAGAGAACGAAACTGGGATAGTACTACAAGACAGTCCTCGGGAGAGGAGTGATGAAGAGACATAAATTTGATCAAGGCGGGCGAAAGAGTGACCTTGAATTCGTGTATAAGAGCAAGAACCATGTCCCGACGCTCCTATATCTATGAGCCCTGCATTCTATATCACGTTAGACAAAACTTCACCACTCGTGTCTTGCTGAATGTTAATCCCACTTCGATCACTCGGATCACATACACAATTGAAATCTCCCATTAACACGATGCAGCGTTCACAGTCCAGTAGATTAGACACAGTATCAAATAAAAGAATTCGTTTGGCAGCGTTATTAAATGCGTAGAGGTTAACTATTCGCCATGGCACACCCTGTTACACAAAATCGCAGTATATGTATCGGCCTTCAGCGTCCACATGGTAACTAAATGCTGAACAAAGTAGGCTCTTTTTCAGAAACAGGAAGCAGCCCGCAGATAAACCAAGGGCGTGTGAAACGCAGACATTATATTCAGACAGAAAAGGTCGCAAGGCCCTTTCTGTTTCGTCATCACTCTCAATCTTCGTCTCCTGCACGGCGACGAAGTCGATGCGATGCCTAGATAAAAGCCGGCGAAGCTGTGCCTGTTTCTGCAAAGACCTGAGGCCCCGTACATTCAAAGTTGCGAAGAGAAGTTGCTGTGTCAGCGCCATGGTGACTATACGGACCTAATTATCTATGTGGTCGGTCCTTGAGGGCAACGGTGAGGCTCCCTCCGAACCCCCACCTGGCCTCCTGGACCGTCATCGTCGGCACTTTCCTGAGTGTTTCGATGTCTTGCGGCGACGTGCTTTTCTTGTGGTACTGGTCGTGTCGCTGTCCGTGCTTGTTTCTGATGTGTTTGTCGCGCGGCGCTTCGGAATTGATGCATCCGCGTTACTTCGTCTGTCCTCTACCAGCACAGGGCACGTGTCGAGAAGCTTGGGTGAAGCAGATGATTCATTTTCGGCTGCCTCTTTAGCTTGCTGGGCAGGAACTGGCTGTGTGATTACGGGCGCCTCATTGCACTGTTGCTTGGACTGATCATTTGTCGCTTTGCTACCTTCCTTGTCCTTCGGCGGTTGTGTGATGACATTGTCTTTTACATCTAGACGAGACTTGCCGGCACAACTAGTCTCCGCGGCAGAAGGAACATCTCCGGTCGCGTCGAGAACCTCTGTGGCGTCCATTATGTGTTCTTGCACGCATTCATCAGGAGGTCGTGTCCTATGTCGTAACTTGTCGGCGTATGTTACCACACATTCTTCAGCTGTGTGGCCAAAGCGCCGGCAGTCTTCACAACGTGGAGTTCTGCAGTTGCGACGAATGTGGCCAACCCTGTTACAGCGGAGACAAAGCGGGGGTCTGCCTGGAATCAGTACAAGGCTCTGCACTCCACAGACAGGTAGGAGATGTGGAACATCACCCACACCTACTCCGTCAGCAAGAGACAACACCACATCACGATTTAGAGTACGCATTTCTTCCATCTCCGATACTCTCCAGCTTTCTGCTGACATAGATTTCACTTTCCCGTATGCCTGGAGTGAATCTCGAATGTAGGCGTCTTCCAAACGCTCAGGTAGCCATAAAAGCTTCATTTTTACTTCCGTGGGCTCAGGGTCCATGACGATGCAGCGTCTTCCTTTCACTGATAAATCCCCGCACGTGACTAGATTTGATTTTGTCATTGGTGACTTGCACGTCACCATCCACACGTGCGACATCTCAAATTGGCCAATGGAACTTATTTCCTTTAGGTCAATAACATTCCGAAGGGCGTCTCTGAAGTCTTGGGCTCTGTACGGTCGACCGGCTAAGTCAGCATGCAGGAAAACGGAGTCCACAACCAGCTTACCGGTAGGAAGACGAGGTAGCACTATACGGTAGTCATTGCTGCTGACTGACGCCAGAGCAGCACCTCGGCCAGGGGCCGATAAATCCTTTGGAGCGGAGAACATGAAAAACGCGACCGTTCGGAACGCCACCTTCTTCTTTCTCACGCCGATTCATGATTACCGGTTGATACTTTACCATGTCAACGCGCACAGACAGTAGCAGCTTTGCACAGACGTCTGGCACAGACATGGTAGATGCGATATCGCCTTCAACTAAAACTTACGCCTCTATCAGAACGAAAAAGTTGTCCGTATTGCATAGTATGCCTGGAAGTGCTGCAACACTGATTTGCTTTTAGCCATTGGTATATTAACTACGAAAAAAGCCTTAAATGAACCGCCAACCCGGGATGTTGTGCGGGCTGTTACTGCCGATTTTGACAGCCGTTTCTTGTTCTTCGCGCAAATGTAATGCAACATTTCCATAGCTCGACAATGCTTTTCAATCGACAGGTATGTTTAGCCACATATCTCCATCAGAGAAGCGGTCGGTTAATGCGGCTGGCAGCCTTCAGCAACAGCACACATAGGTATGTTTATAACGCTTCATATCGGCGCTCATCGCTTGTTGTGCTAACACCGTAGACACGAAAGAATGGTCTGTTTAAAAACACCGATGGGAAAGCGGAGCTACAGAGTGATTTATCCTCGTTAGACTTGTTGATTCCTCAGCATAGACGGGCCGATAGAGTGTAGACGGACTCGGCGGGTACGGTAGGCCTAGCCTTCGGGGGAAGCAAACGATCTCGGTTTGGGTACCTGGCGAATGGGAAAATGTTTGTATTTGAGCTTCAGAACCTTTCAACTATTCTTTTTACTACACCAGGGAAAGTGGAAGCGCACGAATCGCCGCAGCTTTGTTGTCGCTGCGATAATATCAATCATCGGCAGGCTTCCTGAGGTCCGTTCGAACGCGTCTGAAAGGCGGCTGGATTTCGTGTCGACTGTACAACACTGCGACAACTCGCAGTCATCGCTTACGTACAAACTACTAGAAAACGAGGCGTTATCTGCGTTTGCGTAATTTCGTTCACGAATACAGCTATCCGCAGTCAAAAGGAAAATGTACAAAGCGAAAGTGATCTGAAGTGTCGCATATGCATGGGCTACCTCACGCATCTTTATTCCAAGCTGCAACACCGCCGACACGAAACAGACGTTTATGATCCCAAATTATAGCGCTACTTAGGACAGGAGTCTGTTTTTTAGACAGGAGATGCCCATGTATTGTATCAAGCATTTAATATTCCACAGCGCCTATATACTCCGGCAGTGCGGCACAAACCAGCACAGTCTCCAGTACGAGCCAGCGCACTACAGCGACAACCAGCGTGTGTACAGCGCACACCAGTGCGACCCAGCGTCATAGCAGTGAAACCGGCGTCTCGTCCAGTGTGACCTAGCACTTATCCAGCGATCTCACCAGTGTCGCAGTGACTCCCAGCGTGCCCCAGCGTCCCCAGTGCCACCCAGCGCCAAAACACGCGCTGGTTTCACACTGGAAGGCACTGGAAGACGCTGGTTTTTGCAATAGGGTAGTCCTGTGCAGGCTTCCCATCTTGGTCGATTGCCTTGACCATGTAGTCGTAGACAACTGAAATAGGGGAGAAACATTTGTATGTACTGCGGGAATGAAAAAAAAAATGGCAATGGAAGAAAGCTGATTTTTTTATTTACTCCTCAAGACATCTGCAGATGTTTGAAAAAACTAAAATAACACGATAGATACAGTCTGATATTAAACTGATCGTTTGGATTTATAAATTATAGTTCTGGAGTTTCAATAATTATTACATATTTGATTACTAAGCTGGTGTTGCTCTCCTATGAAGAGTTTGAAAAGTTGAAACGGGAGCTCTCATTTATAAAACGCTTGAGTTACAGCCAAAGTTATGCCCCTGTCACATGGCCACTTTCGATCGCGATCGAGCCGCGATCCGGCTCGGACTTTCGATCGCGATCAAAAATGATCGCTACTACACAGTCCAAGGATCAGGATCGTGTTGTTTGGGCTCCAACGCTTTAAGTGTAACTAAGTCCGAAGGAAAGTAAAGGTACAAATCAATTTTCAGAAAAATTACTTTTTCATTCGGTATTTTAGGTAAACGACGTGCCACGTCCGCCGATTCTGATCGTGTGCAAATCTCAGAACTACGTGCATGGCGTTGACGCAGCACACAGAGATTTTTAAAATTATACGTGCATAAAAAAATCACTTTTTTTTGCACTGTCGTTAAAACGGACTTTTTAGAGGGTAATTTCTTCGGATCTCTTTCTTTCTCGTTGTACCTCATTTTCTGTCGAACTGAGCTAGAAGCTGCTTACGTCGGTCTCCAATCGAAATCGGACACTTCGATTGCGATTTGCGAATCACGACCGACTGGATTCGGATCGAGGCTCAATTGCGATCGAACGTGCCCGTGTGACAGAGGTTTTACTATGAAACAACACCCGTTCGGGGGCATTCAGTTAGTACATCCAACAATCACAATCTGCAGCTCTGAAGTCAACTGCGCGAAACTATTGCGTGCCCGCCGCACTGGTGAATTCTGCAGAGATCAGTGCACCAGTATCGAGGCAAACGCTTACCTCAACGTATGTGGGAAGCTAAAATACCAGCGAGCGAGACGTCAACACACAAGCGGACACGGATTTTTCACTCGGCGCTCAAGCATACACATTCGAGGCCGTCAAGCAAAGCGCGAGAGGCTGGGCAACCACTTCAAACAGCTCAGATTGTAGCTTAAGTACACCGCACTAACCACAAAAAGAAAAAGAACTAGCGAAATGACGTGAACGCCGCACAAGAAGCCTCCATGAGCTCGAATCGCTCGGCGTGAACGAGCGACGCGCATGCACGATGATCGAGCGCCAGAGCGCTCCGGCGCGAGCACATACAACGTTAAAATGGCAAACAATGGTTCACTTACATGATCGTTTAACCATGGGCCAGAGCTTTGTGTCGTCGATCCAGCCCCTGTCTATCGGTGGACCCTTAACAACGCCGCTTGCCGCACAGTCGCCCATGACTACAGCAGTACGGCTGCTTCGCTGGCCTTCAACCCAAGGCCAGTCATGCCGTCGCAATCACGTGATCAAACATGGCCGCGGCCGTGCGCCGCTGCTGAAAACCGTCTATAGGGACTTTAGGCCAGCGGTCCGCGGAGCGCTGACTGCTGGCGAGATTTCGAAACACGGAGCATGCGCATAGATTCATTCGGGCGGTTCGTGCCCTGCGTCGCCTGCTACTTCTCCGCCCCAGCGCTGGCAACCGCTGGCCCACCCAGCTTTCTTTTTTTTTTTTTTCGCACTGTGAAGCACTGATACCAACCCTGCCTCCCGCTTGTTGAATAGGAGGACATTATATGATTGGATGGGCAAACTTGGTATGCTCGCTGCATCGGGCTTCAATTGTTTTGTCTCTTATGGAAAGTGGCCAGTTGCTGCGAGCAGTACGTGAAAAACATACGACTAGCTTATCGGTTAGCACTGACACAAGGTTGAGGAAGTGACAGGCTTCGTTATCACTTTTTAAAAATTCCACAGTTAGGGGTTGCTGCACAACCATTATTCGGGTACATTTTCTCAGCTGTGAGCAGCGCTTGGTCCTATTTCCCTTGCACACGTGTGCACTTTTTTTTGCGTTTTACTGAGCATGGACTTCTTGCCAACACACTACCAGCTTTGCATCCTTTTAAACTTGCGTGACTAGTTCTGTCCCCATATACCCTCTGTCGCAAAAATATAAGGAATAAATTTCTCCTCCACATTTACTTTCATGTGTCGATCCATGCACACCTTACGTCATTGCGCGCACGTGTGGGTGTAATAGAATAATTTTCATAAAACTGCATGTCCAATCAATATCACAAATATCCTAACTATGGAGCTTCTGTGGACGTTGCTTCAACGAACAAGAACGGAGTCGAGTTAAAACTCGCGAGAGACCGCAGCGACAAACAAAACTTCCTTTTTTTCTGCTTGTTGATTACCCGATGAGCAGCAGGCAGAGTGGCGGCTAAATAAATCCCACCGCGGAAAAACGGATGCGCTCTCCAGCGCTTGTCGAGCGCAGGGGCGGAGAAGTAGCAGACGAAGCGGGGCACGCACCACACTTACGACTCTATGCGCATGCGCCGCGTTTACAAATCTCGCCGCCAGCTTGCGCCGCGGGAGCCGCCGGCCACGCGTTCGCGTGTTCCCTAGGGACTAAGAGTGGACCGAGCTGTACCTACAGTGATGGAACTCGAGCCAATAATTTTGGCGCGAATGTAAATTTAGCTACGCTGGTTACTGGCTTTCAGGAATACGATAATACATGGCCACTAGAAGCTTTTTTTCATTAAACAGAAATTGTTGACCCACAAAGCTAACGCTCATCATATTTTCACACGGGACATGCCATTTTTATTGCTTTATTCCGCTTCATTATAATGATGTCCATTTTTCAATCGACAGTTTAGGCATCCTTGTTTAGAAATATATGTAAATTTGGACTCTGTCTAATTGTGTTTCAGTACAGTGCATCTACAAGGCAGGCTTTCCTTGTTTTTTTTTTCTCCGCCAGATTAAAGTATGATCTGCTTCCTTACTCACGTAAATTCGCAGACAACGCACCTAGTGCTACAAAAACATATACAAGGCTGCGAACACGAGGGTCGAGCCACTTAACGAGTGGAAATAGCATTCAAAATAAAAATTTACTGAGGCAATAAAGTGCTCTGCATTTCTATTTTGTTGTTCAGATTCCCCTCCCCAATGTTGAGAAATTTTGCAGCATCCGCGTAGACTTCAAGCATTTGTCGAAGAACATTATACACTTGAAAGTCTCAATTTAATTATTTGGGCTAATTGTGAATTAACCTACGGCAGAATATTCAACTGGCTTGAAAATATAACGAAGAAAATTCGTGGAAACCAGTAGTAGGTTGCCCTGTGCCTTAAGACACAAAAAGTTGCAAATGAACTTTCAGAATTTATTTACTACAATTTTATCGAGGTACTCTAAGTACTTCTTGAAGACTTATTTAATTTTTCTTTATCCGTTAAAATGATCACGCCGAAAATCTAGATATTTTTGTTGAGCAACAAAATATTGCAGTCGATTGACTCTGCCTCTAGGCACGTCTTCCGCTCTTGAAAGATGTAACGAGCTCTATCGAAACTCATCTCATTGATTCCCCTTAAGGATAGCTCGGATATCTGAGATAGTCTAATGAATGTTTTTGCAGCGAGTCTCGCACCAATCCAAGTTTTCAATTTCTTTAGCGTGACTGCAATGCATATATATATATATATATATATATATATATATATATATATATATATTTGTAGCTAGCTATTTGTCAGGTTGATTCGAATCTGTGATGTCTAGCAACTCTGCAAGTGTGCCTTTCGCCGCTATTCCCACCCACCCAAATGTGTTTCCCCTTGTCGATAGCCGGCGCCGTTGTCGAAATCATACCGCTACCTCCATCATACTTCGGGTCGTCCGTCACATGCCTGAGCACGATCACCTCTAGGAATTCGAGGTGTTAATAAGCTGGGAACAATGTGGACAAGAGTTCGTTAGTGTCGCGAAGACGAAAGAATTCCTGCAGAACCCATGTTAAGATGAATATCGAAGTTAATGCTATTAACATTCACACAATCTAGCGAAGAAGAAGTGGCACAGCGTGTTAGCTAAGACACCTTTATTTAGAATACGTAGTCTTTGTCCTGATGTTTCAAGTGATTCGGCTATATGCGGCCATACACTGTCTCCCTGATTGACCCGCTTTGTTATGACCATCGCTCGCCAATGTTATCTCACGATGGTAGAACAAGGACCGCAGGCCGACGGTGCATGCAGTGACGACGATGGAATTACGAGGTAGGAATGATGTCGATAGAACGACGAAGGCATATAAGGACGATGACATGACGACGATGAGATGATTCTTAAGTGATGGCGATAAATAATTGTGACGGAATACAATGCCATGACGCCGGTGCTCTAATCTCGGTTGATTGACAATAATAGCGCAATACTAGCGGAATGAAATATAAATTATGCTGATGGAACTTAAGGTGGTATGAAGACCAAAGCATTTAGTAATTTTTAGCCAACCAGACTCCCTTCTGAATATCATACCAGCCTTCTCCCTTTCTTTTCTCCTATTCCTTCCCAAGACGCTGTACAAACATATCCTCTGCCATTGAGCTCAGTAGGCCGGTGCTCTAGCTCATTAGGCCACGATCACGCGTTTACAAACGTATCTTGCCAACAAGTATATTATTCGAGCTCGAACTTAGGGGGAATATTGGGTGGCTCCTATCGAAATACATGGGAAATCGGCAATAGTTTCTCAGAGCAACCAATGCACCAAATCTGATGAGTTATGTTGAACTTAGAAAAAAAAGGTAAATTGTAGTGATTGCAGAAAGGGATATTTTATTACACGCTGTCCACTTTTTTTACGTAAAATTTGAAAGAATTGCAAAATTTGAATATAGAGCTTGAAGAAAACTTGAATATAGAGCCATGTACCTCAGCAGCTAAAGATGATATCGGAATTCTGTAAACTGCACCTAATAATACACCCAAAGCGGATAGCAATCATATATCATACACCATCCTGAAATATACCACTATGTTGTGAATGTTGAATTTGCAAAACCATTCCAAACATTATAACCAATTCACGTAAGTTTTAAGGTATAGCAAAAAAATTGTTCGCTTTTGATGCTCCAACGGGTGCAGTTTATAGAAATCCCATATTTGTTTTTAATGGCCGAGTTGCGGATTCGTAAACTTCATGCTTCTATATTTTTTCCAAATTTACGAACATCCTGCAATTCTTTGAAAACATTACACTATCTAAACGAAAATTCTATTTGCTGCAGTCTCTGCAATTTAACTTTCCCTCTTAAATGCAACACCTTTCATTCAAATCGGTTCAGCGGTTTTCTCATAAAAGCATTCCTGCATTTTACAAGTACTTTAGTATCCGGCATCGAAGATAGGCCCGAGCTAAAGCTTCCTCTTTGTAGTGAAGAAGAAGAACAGGGAGCAAGCGCAGATCACGAGCTCTTGGCGCCGAGACCGTTGCTCTCTGGCGACTGAACTGGGTTTTCGCCTGCCGCTTGCCGTCAGTAAATCTCCTTATCAAAATGGTGGAGGCGCTGGGTACCCCCTTCAAACCTGGAACTCCGAAGCCGGACGTTGCCCACCACTGCTCCGACAATGCCTGATGACGCCACCCAGCAAGACGCGGCCCAAGCTCCATCGGTCATCGTGTCAAGCGCGCTGCGTCAGCGCGATCCCGCTTTCTTTAGTGGCACCGATGACTGTGACGTAGAAGATTGGCTAACGTCGTTTGAAAGGGTGAGCGCGCACAACAAGTGGGACGACGCTACAAAACTACGCAGCGTCCTGTTCTACCTAACACACGTCGCAAACCTCTGGTTTCGTAACCATGAGTCAGACTTCGCCAATTGGACGGCTTTCAAGACGAGCTTCGCGGAAGTGTTCGGTCGCCCCGCAGTGCGCAAGCTTCGCGCTGAACAGCGTCTACGCGGACGTGCGCAGCAGCAGGGCGAGAACTTCACGAGCTATATTGAAGACGTCATTGACTTGTGCAAGCGCGTGAATCCTTCTATGCTTGAGCAAGACAGGATAAAGCACATCATGAAAGGCATAGACGACGACGCCTTTCAGATGTTGCTGGCCAAGGATCCACGCACCGTGTCTGAACTCGTGACCTTGTGCCAGAGCTTCGACGAACTACGTAAGCAGCGCGTCCTAGCTCGGCGGCAGACGTCAACAGACGATTCCCTCGCTGCGTTGACCATCGGCGGCGACCACACGGCGCTCCTGTCACAGATTAAGGAGCTTGTGCGTGAGGAAGTTGCTCGACAGCTTTCATTTTTTCCGACCACGCAAGTGCCTACGCCTAGGCTGACTCCAACCATCCGACAGGTGATACAGGAGCAGGTCACCGAGGCTTTGCCGTCTGCCTTTCAGCCGACTGGTGTCACCGCGCCGCTGTCATTTGTGGTGCCGTCTGCTGCTCTTCCGGCTCCTGTTGCGGCGCCTCTGACGTATGCGGATGCCGTCATGAAGCCACGTCCTCAACCAGTACTAACCCCTCAACCACCAATTCGACCACCAGCGACGGTGCTTTTCGGGGCGCAGCCACAGTACGCAAATCCTTGGCGCACTGCAGACAACCGCCCGATATGCTATGCTTGCGGAATTCCGGGTCATGTTGCGCGATTCTGTCGCACACGCTTCGCGGCGACCACGAGTACGCCGAGATATCCAGACTACTCCTTCCGACCTCCCTATCGCGCGCAGCCAGAACGAGAGCCTGAAACATGCGCCCGTGATCACCAGCCCACTTCCGGTGCCCAACCTTTTGCTGCTCGTCGGTCCCGCTCACAGCGCCGCCGTTCTCTTTCGCCTATGCGTCGTCGGTACAATACTGGTGAGGCGGAAAACTGACTACCGCAGCTTCTGAGGCACGAGCTGCGTCGTCGTCAACCTGTCTAAGTCCTCGCTTGTCCCCCGCCAATGTTATTGAAGTGTTTGTTGACGGTGTACGAACTCTTGCGCTTGTGGACACCGGCGCCGCTATTTCTGTAATGAGCCATACGTTTTGCCGTTCTATCCGTAAAGTGACGACGCGACCTTCAGGATTTTCTCTCCGTACTGCGAGCGCACAATATATTCAACCCGTTGCAGCATGTACGGCCAGGGTGCTCATACAAGACGTGATCTACAGCGTTGAGTTCCTTGTGCTGGCCTCGTGTTCCCATGACCTGATCCTCGGGTGGGATTTTTTGTCCCGTAACCACGCTGTTATCGACTGCGCTCGTGCTCAGGTAGGGTTCGCTGTGTTTCCCGAGACGCCTTCCACCCATGTGGCCGGTCCTGGGGATAGAAAGCTTGTCGTCACCGCCGATATTGACCTGCCACCTCAGAGTGCCGTCATTGTTCCCGTTTCCTGTGCCGCCCTTTCCGACGCCACCGTTCTGTTCAGGCCATCTGACTTGTTTCGTCGCCGCCACAATACGTCACTGCCTTTTGCCATCCTCGCGCTTCATCAGGACAATACCGGACTACTTGTTTGCAACCCCAACTCAGGCCCTCTGACTTTGTACCGAAATGAAACGCTTGGCCACGTTCAGCCAGTACGCTGCTGTTATCGTACCCCTTGACCCCTCTGTGCCTGAGACTCAGCATCCGCTGAACGCCCTGACTCCTCACCTTGCGTCCGACGCCGTGCTCTCGGAATCTTTTCACCGTTCCATCGACAGCCACGTCGATCCGGCTGCACGGACGCAGCTTCTTGCCCTTCTACACGAGTTCCGCACTTCGTTTGACTTACCGCAAGCGTCACTAGGCCGAACTAATGCGGTTGTCCACACGATTGACACTGGGCCTCACGCTCCTTTGCGACAGCGCCCCTACCGTGTGTCACCTGCGGAACGTCGTGTCATTACGGAGCAGGTTGACGACATGCTTCAGCGCGGAGTCATTACGCCTTCTTGCAGCCCCTGGTCCTCTCCTGTTGTACTGGTCAAAAAGAAAGATGGCTCTATTAGATTCTGTGTGGACTACCGACGCCTCAACAAGATTACTCGCAAAGACGTCTATCCTCTTCCTCGAATAGACGACGCCCTCGATTGCCTTCAAGGTGCCGAATTGTTTTCTTCCCTCGACTTGCGATCGGGATATTGGCAGGTCCCTATGGCGGAGTGTGATCGTCCGAAGACGGCGTTCGTCACACCGGATGGCCTGTATGAATTTACCGTGATGCCTTTCGGACTTTGTAATGCCCCCGCAACATTCGAACGGATGATGGACGGCATTTTACGCGGTCTGAAATGGAAGATATGTCTGTGCTATCTGGATGACGTCGTCGTGTTCTCTCCCGATTTCGCTACACATCTCTCTCGTTTACGCACAATTCTACGCTGCCTTACAAAAACGCACGCCTTCAACTCAACCTGAAGAAATGTCACTTTGGGGCTCGCCGGCTAACCATCCTCGGCCACGTCGTCTCCAAAGATGGCATTCTCCCTGACCCGGAAAAACTACGTGCTGTTGCCGAGTTTCCGAAGCCTTCTACCCTCAAAGAACTTCGAAGCTTTGTCGGCTTGGCCTCCTATTTTCGTCGCTTCGTCCGAAATTTCGCCTCCATCATCGCACCGCTTACGAAGCTCCTCGCCGGCCCCAGCGACCTTTCCCACTGGACACCGGCCTGCGACGACGCATTTGCGACACTGCGCCGCCTACTTACTTCGCCCCCCGTGCTACGCCATTATGACCCTGCTGCGCCAACCGAAATACATACTGACGCCAGTGGTATCGGTCTTGGTGCAGTTCTCGCGCAACGCAAGCCCGGCTTCCCTGAGTATGTTGTGGCCTATGCAAGCCGCACCCTCACCAAGGCGGAAGCGAATTATTCGGTCACCGAAAAAGAGTGCCTCGCGATTGTATGGGCGTTACGAAAATTCCGCCCCTATTTGTACGGCAGGCCTTTCGACGTTGTAACCGACCATCATGCCCTCTGCTGGCTGGCTTCCCTCAAAGATCCCTCTGGTCGTCTCGGTCGATGGGCTCTTCGTATTCAAGAACTCGACATTCGCGTCGTTTACCGATCCGGGCGCAAGCATTCTGACGCGGATGCGCTCTCGTTCACCCGTCAAATCCGAAGCAGGACCTCCTTCAGCGGTAGACTTTTCCCTGGATGCTCTGACCATCACCGACATGCCTTCGGAACAGCGCAAGGACCCATGGATCGCGTCCCTCTTGAAAGTTCTCTGCGCCTCTTCACCCGCTAGCCAACCCCGTGCCCTTCGTCGACAAGCCAAGCATTTCGCAATACGCGATTCACTTTTGTACCGCCGCAACTACCTGGAGGACGGACGTAAATGGCTGCTGGTCATACCCAAGCACCTGCGAGCCGATGTGTGTGCATACTTCCATGCTGATCCGCAACATGCCCATGCTGGCGGGCTGAAAACGTATCAACGGCTCCGCCAATGCTACTACTGGCGTGGGATGTACACATTTGTCCGTAAATATATACGGTCTTGTTCCGCATGTCAACAACGAAAGACGTTTAACCATACACCCGGTCAGCTGCAGCCTTTACCATGTCCTGCCCGCCCTTTTCAACGCATTGGAATCGACCTTTATGGACTGCTTCCGTGCTCTGTTGCTGGCAATCGCTGGATAATTGTCGCGGTGGACCATCTGACGCGATACGCAGAAACCGCTCCGCTCCCTGCGGCTGGTGCTCGTGACGTCGCTTCCTTCATATTGCACCATTTCATACTCCGTCATGGAGCCCCACGGGAACTGCTGAGCGACAGAGGCCGTGTGTTTTTGTCCAACGTGATGCAAGAGCTGCTCCGCTCTTGTCGTATTCTTCATCGCACATCAACTGCCTACCATCCTCAAACGAATGGGCTCACGGAACGTTTCAACCGCACGCTCGGTGACATGCTGTCGATGTACATTGATTCTGATCATTCCAATTGGGACGTCGTTCTCCCCTTCGTGACTTATGCGTATAACACCGCGACTCAGTCTACGACGGGCTTTTCACCATTCTTTCTTTTATATGGCCGTGAACCATCCTCCACGCTTGACACAATTTTACCGTACCGCCCGGACGCCTCCGAATTCAGTGCAATTTCTGACGTCGCCCAGCATGCCGAGGAGTGTCGTCAGCTGGCCCGCTCGTTCACGTCCGACAGCCAAGCTCTCCAGAAAGATCGCCGCGACACCGATGAGCATGTGCTGAGTTTTGCCGTTGGATCCCTCGTATGGCTCCGAATACCTTTCAACTCTCCTGGCCTCACTCCAAAATTTGCTGCCAAGTACCACGGGCCATACCGCATCATCGAGCACACGTCTCCCGTCACTTATGTCATTGAGCCGGTCAACCCCTCCTCGGACAAGCGCCGTCTCGGTCGCGACACGGTCCACGTCAGCCGCCTCAAGCCGCATCACGACCCTCTCATCCTTGCGTCCCCTTGAGTCGCCAGGATGGCTCCCCTTCGCCGCCGGGGTTATTGTAGTGAAGAAGAAGAACAGGGAGCAAGCAGTAGTGGGGCGCTCTCATAGATGTAGGCGCGAGCGCAGATCACGAGCTCTTGGCGCCGAGACCGTTTCTCTCTGGCGACTGAACTGGTTTTTCGCCTGCCGCTTGCCGTCAGTAAATCTCCTTATCATCTTAAACAATGGATCACGGCAGTTCTATAGGAAACCCATGAAACAGAACCCTGACGTATACGCAAGACCGTGGCCACAGTGGTGCACAAATAAAAAGTCTGCTCAAGGAAAAAAATATATATTCAACGGAAGCTTCGCGGGAGCCGTTATCTCGGCCAGACATCTCTCCGGAATGCGGACGAGCTTTCTGGCCAGGTGTCTAGCAAAACCGTCGATTCATTGTCAATAGAGCAAATAGCTGGCCGTCTTCGAGATAACGCTGATACACAAGCGCGCTCGTTTCCAAGCACCGAGGTGAAGCGACAGCTTCAGGGTGTGTTTCTTTTTATTGCGCTTTCTTTAGTTGTGCGTCAGTAGCATACGTCATAGCGGGAATTTCGAATTCTTTAAGGTCGATACACCACGTGGTGGTGAAAAAAGGAAACGGTACGAAATGTCCCTAATTCCTGGTAATGTGCCATCCGATGCGTATGCTAGCCTCTGCTACCCAACTGTAACAGGAATTCTCCTAAGTAGGCAATCTGCCTCCTTGCTGCTGCAATCTATGATCCCAAACGAAATCATGGAATTACAGTGAGCACCAGCAAAAATGTATTGGTGGTTGCTTATCGTTCTACGCGAAGCAACAGATGATGATGGCATGCAGGTGCGCTCTCACATTTCGATGGGTTGACTCAATATACGACGTAGACGTGAACTTCCCCGGCAATTACTTCCTGATTCTAGTTGAAGCAGCAAATTATCGTGACGTTATTGCCGATATTTACCGCCTGGACAACTCATGTTGCGTAAAGATTGTGTTCAAGGGCAACTGTCTCACCTCAAACGTTAAGGTGGACCATTTAATTTATTGGTACTTTCCGGCCTTTAATTCTGAAGCCTCCTCAAACCTTCAACTGCGTGAATATGCGACAAGGGAGCAGTGTCTGCGAGAACGAAAGATCGTGTAACCGCTGCGCTAAGCCACATGCCACAGACAACTATGCCACCACTACCATAAATGTACAAACTTAACGGTTTTAGTTATGCTTCATCGAAGGACTACGAAATGACAAGGGAGGAGGAAATCAATATCCTAAAAATATGTGAAGGGATCATTCCTGTCATTGACAAGCCACCGCTAAAATCAGGAATCTACGATCCTGTCACCTAGGTACTTCAAGGAAAGCATCTGCGTCGTGAACACGTATACCACTGGCAACAATTCCTCCTCTACGACCACCCTGCCTGTTCGCATCAGAAACGTCTACGAAGGACAAGGTGCTGGGAAGAATACGGGCACCGAAGACAAGTCTGGCGCTGCCGAAGGAAGAGCCACCAGCAGAATCGCTGCACGCCGATGAAAGTAGACCATCCCGGGTATATAATGCCAGTGAACTCAGTGAACAGGACCTGTAAGTGGCTGTTATGGTGCGATCACTAATGAATACAATTCGCATGCTACTAAACAAGTTGCAGACACCGTCAGCTGAGAGAGCAATGCAAACAGTCGACTCACTAAATCCAGTGCTTGTAAGCTTCGTATAACCATCATGACTTACCGAATACTTTCCTTTCTTAACGAAATTAGAAATGCGACGATATTTACATGAAATTCCAGAGGCCTGAAGTACCGTATCTCGAATTTTTACCAATTTGCTTGAAACGTGGGTTTTCCATGGTCGTTATTTGATAACCGAACATATCAACTCCTTTCAGATTACCTGGATACGAAGTTTATTCCACGTGAGGAACGGATTTATGTTCTCGTTTACATCCGCACTGACTTGACATGTTTCGTATAAGGATCAGCCCCGTGACTACAAGCACCACCTATGCCTGCGCATCAGAACGTACAAAGTGTCTTTCACTCTTAGTGATTGCTGCATTTTCCGGTGAGGAACGTTTGACTTTGAAACAGTGAATGACGCAGCAATGGAATATTGTGACTTCTGGGACATCACTGACGACTTCAATGGCACCACTTGCTTTGGCGAAGTACCAAGATAAACTCCAGAAGAGAAATTTTATGCCATTTGCCTCTGATTATGGTTGATGGTTGGTGGCGTGGAGCAGAAGTAGAATACCCAGCCTGAAATCCGAAGGTCGTAAGTTCGAATCCTGCTCCAATCCACTACATTTTCTGGCATGGAGTGGTGCCTGACACCGACAAGAAAAAAATATATATATTGCCGAGAGCTAGTGGGGCTATACTAGTTCAGGTGCAACCAAACTAGGAAGGCCAGTAAGCTTCATCAAAGTCACTCCCTCACCAGAACAGGAATTGGCCTCCCTGGTGCAGTGTTCGGCCACTACCTCTCTCATCACTCCTGCAGACAGGGGTAATTGGAGATCGCAGGGAGAGGCCTTCGTACTGCAGTGGACATAAAATATAGGCTGATCATGATGATGACGTCTGCTTCATGAACTATGATAGCTCTGCATATCGGCACCATGCATAGCTCTGCATAGAAACTGCATTGACATGACTTGTCACTAAGCTTCCCATCACAAGTTATATGATTTGGCAACATCGGGACTAATCGTAATGTCACATTCCCACCTATTTAAATATTACTGGACTCAATGGATCTTTCTCAGGGGAAGCCTTGAAAGGAACTGACAACTGCGTTTACGTTACATAAGGATGGGGCATGTCGGGGACGCCTTACCAGTATTGTAGACGATACCATCACGGAATCAATGATGGCTGCCTTATGATCTTTAAGATGCACGACCCAGCCAGAAGAAAATTCAGCGTCACTTAGGCAAAACAGAGGGTGAGCAATGGAAGTCATTCTGCGAAACCCTGGATTCTCGCAATCTGCTGTCAGATATCTGGAGAAGAGAGCGCGCTGTTCATTCATCCATACACCAACTGCAGTATCGATTCTCTGTATTGACAGAACTGAGCTTGATATGACGGATATACTTGTGTGAGAATCACTGGCAAGCCTGTCAACAGCTGTGGCGACGTAAGTGCGCCCCCTGAGACTCTGGTAGCAGCAATGAACTTCCCTTTTGCCATAGAACTCGAAGCTGTCCTGGCGGGCTAAGGATCCCCTTCAGGCCCTGAAGGAGTCACCTGAAGTCAAGTCGGTCATCGGTACAGCCGGGAAAATCCCCACTTGCCTTTACGGCATATTGACCTGTTGCTCTGGTCAGCTACAGTCGAGTGCAAAATATTAGAGACCACGGGAGCGGCGACTGAACTGCATGGCTGCGCCTCGTGACGGCTGCGCGCCGAAGTTCGAGAGCGCGTAGTGCGCACGCGCGTCCTTTCTTACCTGCCAGCCTGCTCGTTCGCTCGCTTCAACCACGCGCGCACCGGAACGCGTGAGAGAGCGCAGGGTGTCACTTCTGCAGTCGCCGTCGAATCGCCCGAGTGATGATGTCGTCATATCGTGACGAAAACACTTCATTTGCACTGGCAGCGCTCGGAGCGCGCCACTCTCTGCACCTTGCTTCTTGACTTTCGGCGGCGCGAAAAACATGCTTCGCGTCACTTTTTCTGAAATCGAGTGTGGTGATAAGGTCAGAAAGCAGCGATGTCTTTTGCGCTCCACTTCCGGAAATTTAAGCATGATGCAATTATTTGTGGTGCTAAGTACAAATATCATGTGCCCAGACACATGCGTGAAACCACCGAATATCGAGCAGCTGGAGAGAAGAGCCAGGGAAGAGAACGGGGAATCAACGCAGAAGGCACGCGGGCAAATACCGAGTGTCCGATCTGCCGGGTTTCAATGCAATGCATAGTTTATTGGGAAGAATAAAGCTCAGCTACGGGGCTGTGAAACGCCAGACACGCTTTGTACCGCAACACGGAATGTGACCCACGCGTCACCCACGCGCTGGCCCTCGCGATCTCCAAATTATGCGAGGCAGTCGCGCCACACTTCCATCGTTTGCAACGCGCCGCATGAGGCAGATTGTCCGCGCCATCCAGACAGCAGATTGTCCGCGGCAAAATGAAAACACGTATAGAGATGCGCGCAAATTTCGCATTAGGAATTATCGTAATGGTCGGGGTTTCCTTTTCATTTACTGTTTCTGAGAACAAATCTGCGATGATTCCCCTTTCTCTTCCCTGGCTCTTCTCTCCAGCTGCTCGATGTTCGGTGGTTTCACGTACGTGTCTGGGCGCATAATATTTGGACCGAGTACCACAAATAATTGCATCATGCTTAAGTTTCAGGATGTGGAGCGCAAAAGACATCGCTGCTTCCTGACCTTATCACAAAACTCGATTATAGAAAAAGTGACGCAAAGCATATTTTTCGCGCCGCGCAGTATCAAGAAACAAGGCGCAGAGAGTGGCGCGCTCCAAGCGCTGCCAGTGCAAATGAAGTGTTTTCATCACGATATGACGACATCATTACTCGGGCGATTCGATGGCGACTGCAGAAGTACAGTGGCTAGCAGAAGTGACACCTTGCACTCTCTCACGCGTTCCGATGCGCGCGCGGTTGAAACGAGCGAACGAGCAGGCTGGCAGCTAAGAAAGTACGCGCTTGCGCACTACGCGCTCTCCAACTTCGGCGCGCAGCCGTCAGAAGGCGCGGCCATGCAGTTCAGTCGCCGCTCCCGTGGTCTCTAATATTTTGCACTCGACTGTACATCGGAAAGATGATGAACACCATGGTATTTGTACTTGTAGAATGGTATTCCGAGTAATGCAATATCTGCCCCGCTTCTATGGCAGGCTTTCTTCGGGGCCGTTTCGCAGCTGACAGCATCATTGAGGACGAAAACTTTGTTTATCAGGAAAAAAGCCATAAACACATATCAGTTGCACTCTTTCTGGACGTGAAAGGCGTTTATGACAAATTTGCACATGACGCCTTCATAAATGTACAGGAGGCAATTATAATTGCCGCCGCATGCCTTGTTGGCTCTCCGACAACTTTACCCCCACGGTCGTTTCTTGCGCAAGCAAAACATGGTCCCAAAGTTGAACATTACGTGTACTGCAGGGTGTCTCATGTAGTCGTCTTAGTTGGTTCATATGTCATGCATTGGCGCACCGACGAAGGGGGGGGGGGGGAGGGGGTTTCGCGGGTTGTAACTCCCCCCTGCGGTCGAGTTAACCCCCTTTTTGTTTAACCACTTTTCTTTCCTTGCGCCTTTGAGTACTGCAACTACGATGTAAGACGCGTAATCGTCTGCACACTCGCAAACTTGCGCACAAAGCGCATTTCTTGACAATTTCCCGTGAAGAAATTGAAATTAGTGCTGTTTAGATGGTATTGGCAAACTGTCAACCCCCCCTGGTAAGAGATGCTGAGTGCGCTACTGAATTATCATGCATGGTCTTAAGTAGCACTTACTTCGCGAAACCCAAGAACAATTGTCTTGGTGTGCATCTTCTTTCTTCGTTCTCGAGCTTAGTGAAGCTAGGGCTACTTAAGACGATGCTTAGTAGTATTAAGTCCTACGTTGTTCAATGTGCCGGTCATTCGGCTAGCTTAAGTTTTACCCAAAACAGTCCACCTCTGGAAATACACCGGGGACATTTGCCTCCGGATATTGCGTTTACTCACTTTTATGTTCATGCGTGATTACGGAGGGCACAAACCTTGACATCATTCTACCTTCAAGCGCAAAGCTTGACTGTATCGACCGAGAATTTCGCATTGATTGCTTCACATGTAATGGTGTAACTAGACGGAATCACTAGATTCCATATAGTGGCGCCGCCTGAAGTCCGCGTGTTGCCCCTGAAATGAAATGCGTGGCGCGCTGGTGCCTGCGGAGGCTGAGAATGGACACTTTGCAAAAATGTTGCTGCGCATGCGCGAGCGCGCCGTATGCGAGCGCCCCCTACATGTTTGGAAAGATGGCAGGCGATAGCTCCCTGCCTGGATGGTCACTCCGGCACATTCAGGCAAGCTCCCGTGCACACGTTTCTGAGTCCCATGCTAGCGCACTGCGTCGCGTATGGGTGTGCGAATTATTATGGCAAGCATAACGTGGGTTTCTTTCGGTTTCCGTCCGAGACTCTGTACCCACTAAAAAGAGCATCATGGGTGAACGCCGTAAAGATCTTGAATGCGGACGGCTCAGTATGGCAGCCAAACGTGCACTCAATGATTTGCAGCGGTATTTTATAGCAGGTATGTCAGGAATTTTTTCCCTTCTTCAATTTTAGGCCGGCCTTCAAACTTTTGTAGCCACCCTGACTACGTGCCAACTTTTTTGTGATACACCCGAATTACCGGATCAGCTGCAGTGCAGCGGTACGGTCGTTGGATAAAAAATCATGTAACAGCACGCAAGTGAGAATGAAGTACGATTCTGGTGCGGCATGCACGGGACGGCATCAGATAGTGGTTCTAGACCGTGCCGGTTCTCGGTGTGCGTTCATAGTTATCTAAACGCGGGCTCAATCTGCCGGCATCTCGGTGGCCTAAACCATGCGCGTGGCGGCATCGGTTAGTGGTTTCAGAGCGCGCTCTCTAAACGTGGGAAAGCGTCGCCGGCCTCCCATGCGAGCGGCGGCGGCAGCAGCTCGTGGTTCCAGACCATGCTCTTGTTCGCGGTGTAAGCGTATGCTCATAGCTCTCAGCGCGCGGACTCGGTCCACCGTTGCCTCGCCGGCTTGCACCGTGCACAGGTGCGCGTGCCAACACACGCGTTTTTATTGCGAGAAGAAATAAAAATAATGTGGTTGATCCCTCTTATATAGGAATCGGTATAGAACACGAAAGTGAAACGTGTCTTCACAGAAGTAGTGTAATGTTTATTGCACATTGATATATAATGTCTATTGGTGTTTTGTGGCTAAAGCGCCCTTAGGCGTTAATGCACCCACGCTGACGCCTGGTGGCACGTCTCCTCCATCACGACTACCAACGTCGATGACCATGAGCAACCGTCGTGCATATGGAAGCTGCACTACGCTGCACACGCTAGCACAACGCGAAAGACGAAGCACGTAACTGACACACTAATACAACGCGCAAGACAAAGCACGTAACTGAATCGTCACCGAGTCAAATCAGCGCGTACAGCGCGTCGTAATTGCAGCCTCCGCGATCAACTTCAGAAACATTTTCAGAGCTAATTGCGGAGGCCACGCTCCGCTGTGCTGAGTACGGTGAACGCCACTTAGGTGGCGTTGGTAGTGCTTCTTGATGCCAGCGTCCCTTCGAATGCTGGCATCGAGGCGTCGTAGTGCTGAGACCACCGAAGCGTTCACTGTCGGTGCGCGTTAGTGTCATAATGCAGTACTTCTCTTTTCTGCTCGTAGGCGGCGACACCGCCCCGAGCAAGAGCGCGGGTACACGGAGGAGTGTTAGATATATAAGGCGCGTCTGTGTAGCTCTCTGCAAATGCGTTTGTGGCGCAATGGGTTAAACGCTCGGCGATCTATCAGCGCGCGGACTCGGTCCACCGTTGCCTCGCCGGCTTGCACCGTGCACAGGTGCGCGTGCCAACACACGCATTTTTATTGCGAGAAGAAATAAAAATCTAGGGCTGTATTTGCTAATGATTATTTTTAAAATCATGTCATGCAGTCTCGCACGTCGCTGATCAACCCATAGCACGTAGATTGGCTACTTAATGCGACGAGTTATACGACAAAAATGCAATCCGTTGGAAAATATGGCGCAAAGTCCGCGATCACTCTATGCTGCCACTCGAAGTGCGAGATAACTGAGCGATGTGAAACGAAGGCTAGCCGACGGAATGCAGTCTGCTCCGAAAGATGACGATGCGACAGGTTGCATGTGTTAGCGCGTATCCAAGCCACCCCAGTTCATCGCTAGGCTTCATTTTAGCTTTGTTTTATTACATACATGTAACAGTTTGCACAGCACTAAATGTGCATTGTAATGCAGGCGGTTCAGCTTCTACAACAGTGCAGGAAGAGAAAAGCAAGAGTGCATCTACAGATGTCAACCCCAATGGGGCTGCTGCATCTGATAAGGACGAGAATGGTGAGCATTTTGCAACATTACGTGCTTCAAAAATGTCAAGTTACAAGCATGCTGAGCCCCAATGCCCACTTAATATTTTTTTTATTCTCAAGGAACTCTCTCAGCTGTTGTGATTAACATAACTGGATACAAGCAATATGCCACTGCAGCTGAGCCCAGTGAAAATGACCATGGTTTATATTCACAAATGCGTATGCCTACGTTCATGTTGTATAAATGCAATATCAGGTATTACATGGGTTTACGTGAGCGAGAAGAAAGGGAACGGAAGGGCCCGAATGTAATTATCATATCATAAGAAGCCAACAAACAATGACATCAAGGACAAAGACATCAAGGTCCTTGATTTCATTGTTTGTTGGCTTCTTATGATGTGGTTTTGCGTGATAAACTTGTAATTTCCATTTCCGAAACGTGAAATCTTCCTGAGGAGGCTCCCAGTGATCAAACTTTTGGTCAGAGTCTGCCTCGGTTAAAGGAGCCAACCAACGACTGCAATGGTAATTAATTTTGTATGAACAGAACTTGAGTTTCCCAATCTCTGTTTTCACTACTTAAATTCAGGAACCAGGCACTTAGGCTGCTTATAAACATACCGTATGAAGCCAAGAGGAATGATGCAAGATAAAGCAAAGTGATAGTAGAAGAAAATGTTCCATTGGCTTTTGTGATATTGTCACGATACTTATGAAGTGTTTGTAATAGTCTTATGCACAAATTAGTGACATGTCTGAGAGTGGCCTACAATGCATCAATTTTTTTACTTTAGACATATTCCTTCAGTCACGAATTGTCAACTGCCGATAAGTATGTGAAATTTACATAAATTTTATGCTAACGTGCTGGGGATTCTATGAAAGCAAGTCATGGTGGTAGAATGGCTTTGTGCATTTTGTTACGAGCCAACATAATTTGCAGACTAATTAAATATCTATTTATTAGACAAGCAGACATCCTAGGTCATTTCATAAAAAGAATTTAATCACCTCCTCGAATTACATGCTCAGGTTATTGGCTGGAAACATTAGTGGAAAGCAGCAAATTATTTCGCAATTGCTGCCAAATTGGACTGCCATGTCAAACATGGCAGTACCTTCACCAGAGTGGTTCTTTGTAGTGATAAATTTCACCCAGAAGTAAAATGGGGGTACTTTAGGTAAGCAGGATGTTAAATTTGGCCTAAGCTCAATGTTTGCGGTTTATTTCATGCCACTACTGCACAGAAATGGCCAAAATAAGTCGCGTGCACAAATGCATATGCATGACTGGAATGGATATTCTTAAGTGTAGTTCACAGAATTTAAGCGTTTTTTTATTAGTTAAAGTTGTAAACTTGATACTTCAATTATTTTTTTAATTACGCAATTCTCGCTTCAAATGGTGCAAGGTGTGTGAGGAGCAGTTCACTGAAACACGCCTGTCAGAGATGCGGGAATGCGAGATGCATTTGTGGGATTTCAGATGACTTGCGAAGGGCTGGTTGCTAGAACAAAAAGATTTTCAGCAGGACCTCTGCGATTGCATGTGTGGTCTCAGTTGCCATGCTTTTGGTTAAGTTGCGCTGCTCTGGTTATAGATTACCACTCAGTGAAGGACAGTCGGGTGCGCATCCGTGACACTTTACAAGGTTGCTCACACCTCACTCCTGGCCGGACAATGTCCTCACATAAACATAGTACATCTTGCACCGTGGTTAGTACATAGTGCTTGACAATGTTTTGTCTCCATCTATGATGCTGCTAACATTTTGTTACGTCCTTAACCCAACCCTATGTTATTGCACAGAAAGTGTGCCTCAAGCTTGATTCAGTGAAAGTAGTTCTTTGTCCAAACTAGTTGTGCCTGTACCTTTTTTTACGCCTGATTTTTGTCATTTATTTATTTTTGCAGACCACGAGCAGCAAGCTAGAAGTGATTGTGCTTCCTGCAGTGACTTGAAGGAGAAACTAAAACACATGGAGGAAAAACTTGGACTGCTGCATGATACTGTGACAAAACTGCATGAAAAGAATGACCTTTTTGAAAGTCAACTTCGTGCATCTAAGTTGCAGTTGCTTAGATAGAAACAATTCAGGAGTCACCCAAGAGATGTTTTACACTGGGCTGCCGTGCTATGAAGTTTTTCATTCGCTGCTGCAATATCTTACACCTAAGGCTGATGAGATGTCTAACTGGAACTGGAAAAAAAAGCCAAAATGAAACTCGTGGCCGGCCGAGAGGAACTGAATTAGCCGTGGAGTTTTTATGGGTCTTGTGCGCCTTAGGACTGGAATGCGTGGAAACGGAGCTAGCGCGCAACTTCAGTATATCCGAAAGCAAAGTGAGCCGTATTTTCACAACGTAGAAAAACTTCCTAGAGAGGGAGCTTCGGTACCTTAACCTTCACAAGAACAAATTATGCTTCATCTCCGAAATCTTTTCGACATTTTATAAGCACAATGCTTATTTTGGATGCCACGGAGGTCAGAATCCAGCGACCATCGTCTGCAAGTGCACAGCGTCAGACATTTTCTTCCTACAAACACTACAATACGTATAAAGTCCTTATTGGGTGCACACCTGGCGGATATATAGCACTTGTATCTCGTTTGGGGGAGGCTCTGTATCGGATAAGAATATTCTGCAGTGTAGTGGGCTTCTGGATGACTTTGCGCCTATTTGCCTCCAGAACTAGCCATCATTTCGAGAACGACATACAGGCCTCCATTTCGAGAACGATATGAAATGCAAATGAATGCACAAGATATGTTATAGACAAGATGCATTGCATCGGCAAGAGTTCATGTAGAAAGAGTGATCGCACGCGTCAAAAGCTTCCATATCCTAGACAGGCCATTTCCAATTTGTATGATCGACATTGTATGATCGACATTGCCGAACATATCTTCAAAGTGTGCTGCTTTTTAAGCAATTATCGAAATGTACTCATTAATGTCACCGACTAACGAGGATGAAAAAGAGCCGTGAGGAATGTCGCCTGCAAACCGCAGGTAGCTGTGATACACATTCCCAGAGCTTCTACGTGTTATAGCTTGAATAATTCTAAGCATGCCATGCATAGCATAGCAGCGATTCTCATTGCATGATCCCCTTCTTGATCCGTACTATTGCCCTTGTCAAGAATTAAGGTAGCTATATAATTCATATAGGTAAGTCACGTATATGTTTTTCATACTCCTTGATTACCCACTTTATTCGTGTCTGCTGGTATTGTTACTAATGCCTTTCCATAGCACCTAAAGAAGCTGTTCAGACAGACGGGTTATATTTCACACATTTCTCGATCACCTGATTAATATAATTTAATGTGATATCGAATATTTTTTGTCAATCCAGTCTATTTATCGTGTTGATGTCAGTCAAGTGTTGCCCTGATTACATTAGAGAATACCTTGACTATTTCATAAGATGCCAAAAGTAAGGCAATAGGCCTGTAATGCTATAGGCCATTGAATATCTCCATTTTTGTGATTACAATGTTGGCATTTTTCTCAGTAGACTTGAAACATTTCGTATGATGGGTCACAAGTTTTACAAGTATATTTCCATCTTTCATCAAACCGAATGGTATTTCGTCTGCTTGTCATTTTTCCCCTGGGCATATCTTGCAATGCCCTTGCAACACTTCACCGCTAGTCGTACAAGAAACCTTCCAGTAAAGGTCGTATGGCTGCTATAGGTACTGTGAAGTTAAGTATAGAATTTCTCCGCTGCTTTTACTATATTGTCAAAACAACTGATGACATTGTCATACTTATCTTTCACTGCATATACCTTGTTTGTTCCTAGGTGAAATTTCCTTCTTACCGATTTAATGTTCAAATATATGATGCTGTGCTCTCATGCGGGCAACATCGAAATGTTTTTTTTTATTTTCAGTAATGTTTTATATGTTTATGTATGTGTATAGCAGCTCTCGACAGCTGGCCCACACTTCCCAACTCCCTACCTTTCTACCCTATAAGGCATCCAAGGTAAATAAATTTTCATAATCTATAAATTTGTTGTGTTCATCAATGGCATGTGTATGCATATATGTATTTTCCATACATTGCGCTTTTCTGGTTGTCACCATTGGTAGCTTCGGGTGCCGTGGCCTTCGGCAAACTGTATGCTTACAACAAGAGTTCTTATGTTTTGTGAATAAATTTGAATTTTTTACTCTAGGTAATTTAAGACTGTTTTAACTCGGACGGGTTGTTTATGAATTGGCTGGACATCTCCAGTGTGAATACAGTGTTTTACATGGCATGTCTGGCCCAAGGGACGCTCATCTAGGCAAAGAATACCTATATAAACACAATACCTTACGCAGAGCTTCAGCTTCACCAGGCATAAGGTCCGGGGCAATTAGTTTTGCAATGTCATCATCAGAACAACTGGCAGACAGTGATCTGTTAAAGCACTGATCATGGCAAAGGATATTCCCTGTGGTAGCACTTGCTTTGTGAGGCATGAAATTCACCACGGGAAGGCATGCACAGTTGTCAGTAACAGTAGAGTATGAGGGATAGGGACGTGCGTGAGAACAATGGCAGTGTTAGGTGCAGTAATTTAATCACTATCTGGAACTGGCCGCTGAGGTGACAGTTTCATATATGTCAGGACCTGCGGTGGCACATCAACAACATCAGTCAGATTTAGGCGAATCTTGGGTGGTGCAGGGGGATGCACAGGTCAAGGCAGACAGTACTTGCGGAACAAACGGTGAGCGCAGAGTGATCAAAGCGAAAGTCTATGCCAAGTATCGGATCATGGGGGCAGTGGGCAAGCACGATGAAAAGAACGACAGTATGGCGACCAGGAATGCCTATGCTGGCAGAACACATTCCTACTACGCCAGCCGTTCTGTCGGCGATGCGTACGACCCAAGTGATGGCAGGTGTGAGAACCTTCTTTAGATGACGGCGAAGGTGAGCGCTCGTAATGGAGATGTGTGCTACGTTATTGAGTGCTTTGACAGGTGCGCCATCATTTAGTGTTCTGGCTTGGTAGGTCCTGGGTACATCGGCGAAGCTGGGGCAGACATGACTGATGACGTTGTGGTGAGGGCGAGCGAGTGTAACGGCGCTTAGCAGCAGAGGCGTCCTGGAAGCGGCGGAGTGGAGAGATTCCAAAAGGTGTTTCCAGGCAGGGGCATCCATCGACTGCGGCAGTGAGGAGAAACATGTCCAATTCGACCGCAGCAGAAACAAACCAGCTTGTCGTCAGGTGTGCGCCACTCAGATGGATTTGGATAACGGTGAGTACAGGGAGGGCTGCGGTATGGCATGGTCATAGGAGAAGTCATACTGGCATCAGGGCGATTAAGAGAGCAGGCGGTAGGGAGGCCCAAGTTACCAACTTCCTAGTGAACCACGGACTAGATTAAGGATACTGTTGCGGCGAAGTTGTCCCAGGGAGTCTGCTGGGGCGAGGCGGGAAATGCAGTTTCGAGTTGGCGATGAACAATAAGAGTCAAAGCGCCAGAAGGTTGGGTCAACCGTCCTACAGGAGTACAGTTTCTCTGAAAGTTACGGAAACATGGCCATGATAAGTGACATCGGAGCCACTTGTTGAAGAGAAGTGAACGTGCAAGCCTCAACTGGGCGCACTTCTAACCACACCGTAGTTCTTGCAGTTATTTGAACTTGTTTATATTAAGCACCAAGCTGTCTTTTACAGAGCATACACAAAAACCGTCCTTGATCTTCTTATAGGAGACATTTTCTCCAGTTGTGTACAGCTTGCAATGCCAGTCGCTTTACGCGTCTAGTTAGCACCTCTGGGAGGAAATCTTTTAGCATGAAGTGCAATATTGCTGGCTGTAAATGGTTTATTAGAGATCGGAGCAGCACAGCGTCGACAGTCAAACGAGACACGGCTTTCAAGCACGGGCGCCGTTGCGAGCAAAAGCGCTGGACCCACTAGCGTCTCTCTTCGCTACAATTACCCCGGGAGTGATAAGAGAGTCGTCCGGCGACCTAACAGCTCGTCAGGATGACAGGATAGTAGTATGGCTTGAGGCGGCCGACGTGGACAACGTCTCGTCCACGATGGCGCTGGTCCGAAGACGGTTGAACTGGCTCAATAAAAAAATTCACGGGAGATGCGCGTTCGACGACGCGGTAAGGGCCTTCATATTTCGGGAGTAGTTTCGATGAGAGGCCAGGGGCGGTGAACGAGACAGAGAGCCACACAAGCGCGCCAGGAAGCAAGGTGACCGCGTAAGTGGAGTCGCCGCGAGTGCTCTTCTGGCGCTCTTGGTCGTTGGAAGTAAAGGCACGTGGGAGGTCACGCCATTCTGCCACATTCTATTCTGCCACAGCATGCCTTGCTGTGGCAGAAATAGGTGAGCCCTCGGATGCATCGGGCCGGTAAGGTAAAATTGTGTCGATGGTATGCGACTGGTGCCGACCGTATAGTAAGAAAAAGGGCGAAAAGCCTGTGGTGCTCTGAGTAGCGGTGTTGTACGCGTAGGTGACGAAGGGCAGAATGGCGTCCCAGTTCATGTGGTCGGAGGCGACGTACATTGAAAGCATGTCGCCGAGCGTGCGGTTGAAGCGTTCTGTGAGGCCATTGATTTGGGGGCGGTACGCCGTACTTGTGCGATGAATAACGTGGCACTCTTTAAGAATGGCTTCAACCACTTCCGACAGGAAAACATGTCCGCGATCACTGAGCAATTCCTGGGGTGCACCATGCCGCAGGATGAATCGGCGAAGCAGGAATGAGGCAAGGTGGCGCGCTGTAGCTGCTGGGGGAGCGGCGGTTTCGGCGTATCGTGTGAAGTGATCTACTGCCACAATGGCCCAGCGGTTACCAGCCGACGTCAAGGGAAGTGGCCCATACGAATCAATTCCAACGCGCCCGAACGGCCGGGAGGGCAGGGTAGAGGCTGCAGACTAGCCGGCGAGAGCTGGGGTGAATATTTCCAGCGCTGGCAGTCGGGGCAGGAGCGAACGAACTGTGGAACGTACTTGTACATTCCTCGCCAGTAGTAGCGCTGTCGAAGGCGCTGGTAGGTTTTGAAATTTCCCGAGTGTGCACACTGTACATCGGTGTGAAAGGATGCGCAGATTTCGGAGCGCAGACTGCGAGGAACTACTAACAACCACTGGCGGCCGTCTGTGGCATAACTGCGTCGGTGAAGCAGGTTGTCGCGAACCGCGAAATGGCGAGCCTGACGACGCAACGTACGAGTGGTTGATTGTGGTGATGGGTCAGCAAGCAAATCTATAATCGAGGCAATCCACGGGTCCTTGCGCTGCTCGGAAGCGATAGTCTCAAGGTCGATTGTAGAAACAGCTAGCTGGGATAGTTAGCAGCAGGTATTGTCGTCAGGCAAGGGAGAGCGTGAGAGGGCGTCGGCATCAGAATGTTGGCGTTCGTTGCGGTACAGCGCGCGGATATCGTAGTCCTGCAGGCAACGTGCCCAGCGGGCAAGACGACCTGAAGGATCCTTCAACGATGACAGCCGACATAGTGCATGGTGGTCGGTGACGACGTCAAATGGGCGGCCATACAAATAAGGCCGGAACTTAGTAAGAGTTCAGACGATCGCCAGACGTTCTTTTTCCGTGACAGTGTAATTGGTCTCGGCTTTCGTAAGGGTGCGACTGGCATAAGCCACGACATATTCAAGAAAGCCAGGTTTGCGCTGCGCAAGGGCAGCGCCGGGTCCAACACCGCTGGCATCTGTGTGTACCTCTGTAGCGGCCGTCGAGTCGTAGTGGCGCAAAATTGGGGGAGTCGTCAGCAAACAACGGAGATTTGCGAACGCTTCCTCGCGCTCTGACGACCACGAATGAAGGGCTCCGTTGCATCCAAGGAGCTTCGTCAGAGGTGATATGATGGCGGCGAAATTTCGAATGAAGCGTCGGAAGTAAGAACACAAACCTACGAAACTTCGCAGTTCTTTGATGGACGTAGGTTTAGGGAATTCAGCGATGGCACCAAGCTTGGCTGGATCGGGGAGAATTCCATCCTTGGAAACAGCGTAACCCAGTATCGTCAGCTGCCGTGCTGCAAATCGGCACTTCTTTAAATTGAGTTGTGGGCCGGCGTTTCTCAAACACGTCAAAACACGCCGAAGGCGTTGAAGGTGCGTGGAGAAGTCCGGAGCAAAAACAACGACGTCATTGGGGTAGCACAAGCACGTGTGCCATTTCAAGCCGCGCAGAACGGTATCCATCATGCGCTCAAAAGTTGCTGGCGCATTACAAAGTCCAAACGGCATGACGTTAAATTCGTATAAGCCGTCGGGCGTGACAAAGGCTGTCTTCGGTCGATCGTTATCTGCCATAGGTACTTGCCAATACCCTGAGCGCAGATCGAGAAATGAAAAAAAAAATTCTGCTCCTTGTAGGCTGTCAATAGCGTCGTCGATTCGCGAAAGCGGGTAAACGTCCTTACGAGTGATCTTGTTGAGGCGCCGATAGTCCACACAGAACCGTACAGTACCGTATTTCTTCGTAACAAGGACGACGGGAGATGCCCATGGACTGTGGGAAGGTCGGATCACTTCACGGCGGAGCATATCGGCCACTTGTTCATTAATCACGCGACGTTCTGTAGCCGATACACGATATGGGCGTTGTCGCAATGGCGATTGGGAGCCAGTATCGATGTGGTGCGTAACAGTTGACGTCCGGCTCAGGGAAGGTTGCCCGACGTCCAAAGAAGCACGAAATTCTTGTCGGAGGCACAGAAGCTGTGATCGCTGGCCCGGTGTAAGGTCATCGCCAACAGAAGAATCGAACACATCTATAGGCAATGGGCCAGACGTAGAAATCGAGCCGAGCGTACTGTAACGGGCACAGTATGGGTCTTCCGGAACGTCCGTAATTTGTACGTCTGCGATAGCTTCGACACTGCCCAGACATTCTCCTTGGAGTAGCAACACAGGGTACGAGAACGGGTTACAAATAAATATAGCCCTAGAGCCCTGTGTGATATTCACCGTCGCAAAAAGTAGCAGGAGACCTTTTCGAGTGGAAAAGCGGCCAGACGAGGAAAGTAGTGCGATGGCGTAGGAGAGGCTGCTGCCGTACATAGAGACAACCACTGACGAGTTGGGAGGAACGTTGGTGGCGTGTCTGACGAGGAGTTTGTTCGGAAGAAAAGCATTGTCGGCGAGCGTCAAATCTGAGAGCGGCGACAGTTCTAGATCGGCCCGTGCGCAATGAATGACGGCATTGTGTCGGGAGAGAAAATCCCAGCGGAGGATAACGTCATGGGAGCCCGACGAAATTACAATAAATTCGATGGCGTATACAACGTCCTCAATGACAACACGAGCTGTGCACGCCGCTAACGGGTGAATACGCTGTGCGCCGGCTGTGCGGAGGGACAGTCCAGTAAGGGGCATCGTGACTTTCCGAATCAATCGACAAAGTTTTGCGTCCATAACTGATACGGCGGCTCCAGTGTCCACCAGTGCAGATGTGTGAACACCATCAACAAACACGTCTACCACATTCGTCGGGCTACCCTGAGGACTTTCGCGCTTCGTCGGCGTCGCAGCCCTTGACTGGTGGACTGCGACGATTAGTTTTCCTCTTCCGAGCTGCGGGACGAGGCCCCATCGGTGATAGCGAGCGTCAGCGTGGAGAAGGTGAGCGGCGGGTAGTGGGCGTTGGGCGGAACGTCGGTGACGATGCCGAAGGGTCGTCGTAATATGGGCGGGCAGAACCTACCATACGACTTGGCGCATATGTTGTAGCGCTAGGTGACTGCACGCGATTACAGTAGCGTGCGACGTGACCGGCGTAGCCGCACGCAAAACAGAAAGGCCGGTTGTCAGATGTACGCCACCGATTCGCTGTGGTGGGCCCCGTCCATGTAGGAGGACGCGTTGCGCGCGGCGGCTGGTGATATGGTGGCATGGGGGGCTGTGGTCGGGGCACAGTCAAGACGTCGGCGTATGTGAGAGGCGCACTTTGAGAGAAGGGGTGGGGCCTGGCGACGACTTCCGCGTAGCTGAGTGGTGCAGCCGGAGGGATCAGTTGGGGCCTCGCGGCGACTTCAGCGTAGCGGAGAGGTGCGGCCGCAGGAATATGTTGATGACGCTCAGGCAAAACTGGTTGAGTTCGTGCGCGATGGTGCGGCGGAGCGGTGGCTCAAAACTTGACGTTGGCTCTTGTACTGGTGGCGGTTGTGCAAAGGCCATCATGGAGAGCTGGCGTGTAATTTCCTCGTGCACGAAAGCCTTCATTTCTGACAGCAACGCTGACTGATCAGAAATGGCCGCCAAGCCAGCGAGGTGTTCTTCGCGTGATGTAGGGCGACGGGTCAATGACCGCTGCCTGCGTAGCTCCTCGTAACTTTGGCAGAGTGTAATTATCTCGGCCACAGTGCGAGGATTTTTGGCAAGGAGCATGTTGAAGGCATCGTGTTCTATGCCTTTCATAACATTCCTGATCTTATCAGACTCTGACATGGTCGCGTTGACTTTCTTGCATAAGTCCAGGATGTCTTCGATATAACTTGTGAAGGATTCGCCTACTTGCAGAGCTCGTTCCCGCAAACGCTGTTTTGCGCGAAGCCTACGAACAGCAGGGCGACCAAAAACCTCGACAAAAGATGTTTTGAAGTATGACCACGTCGGAAAATCCGTTTCATGGTTGTTGTACCATAAGCTGGCCCCACCCGCGAGGTAGAATAGCACGTTGCTGAGCTTAGCTGCTTCGTCCCATTTATTGTGGACGCTTACCCGCTCGTAGCTCGTAAGCCAATCCTCAACGTCGGTGTCATCCGCGCCTGTGAAGATAGCAGGGTCCCTGTGGTGCGGCACACCAGAGCACGGTGCCGGCGCAGGGCGATGTACGTGCTGGGAGGCTTCTTCAGGCATGGTCGACGGTACGTTGCGGGATCGAAGTTCCGGGTTGCAGGTTTTGAGGGGCAGCACGCTCCACCAATTGTAAAGGGTTTATTAGAGATCGGAGCAGCGCAGCGTCGACAGTCAAACGAGACACGGCTTTCAAGCACGAGCGCCGTTGCGAGCAAAAGCGCTGGACCCACTAGCGTCTCTCTTCGCTACACTGGGAACATATCATTTTCCAAGAATGATTCATTCATTCAAATAACTTTATTGAGTGCCCTGCGATTTGGTGGGGTGGGCCTAGACCCCGCCTAGGCTTCGGCCAAGGGTTTCCTAGAATGATTGATTGAAGAAAATTCTGTCTACGTCAATATGATGCATTTCATTTTATTTTTGTGCATCTGTCCATATGACAAAATCGCACCACTTGTGCCCTGTTGTAGCTATTTACCCTTGGACTTTAAATAGTATTTGTGGTCTTTTTTAAGGTGGATATGTCCATCTTTGAGCATGCAGCAGAATTTGCTGTGTTTGCAGGCATCTTCTGCAATCATACCCTTTTTAGAAAAAGGGCATTTCATCTCAAGCAATCCTTGCTCGCCATCCAGGACAACAATGCGATCCGGAGAAGCAGCCAAAAATGGGTACTGCTTATGAATGTGCAACCCAGTTGCAATCACCTCCAATTCCACATCTCGACTGCGTATAAGTCTGGAATACGCTTCAAGCGGCATCTTTCTCATGTATTCTTCCATAAACCATGGCTTCGCTCATGGCTCTATCGCTTGGGTAGAGCAACATCCTTAGCAACCCTTCCGGCTTTATACAGCGACACACTCTCTTAAACACCGAGGCAGTTACGCGACCTGTCCTTGCAGAGTGCCATAGCTTGATCGTTGCCTGACCCATTGTAGGTGGGCCCTTGCGAGGGTTTGTGCTTGCTTTTATGTACCTGCCATGTGGTTAAATAAATTCAAACTCAAACTCACACCAGTTATCCTCATCATCATTTAAAACCTGATGATCAGGATTAACTTTAGCGTGTGATACTTTGTCCTGAGGACACAGGTAGTGTAGCACTTGCAGTGAAGGGCAGCAAGCAGAAAGGCTTGCCTTGAGCTTAGAAATTTCGTCTTGAGACGGTCGCACATAGGGGCAGGGGTCATACTTGCGCTGTTTCTTAATGTAGGCAGGCTTGTTCACAGCATGCCTCTGAAAGCGGATGTCCTGAAGTGGCAACCTTGGGGTCTGTTTTTTCACTGCAACACGAAGAAAATAAACACCTCGGTGATGCAAGCCACTTCTATTATCGTAATCAGTACAGTACTGCTTTCAAGTTATTCTACAGCGGAGGCTGTTACCACCTACCTACTAATACCAATATTTACCAGCCTATTCTGTTGCATACTTCTTGCTTTGTAAACTGTGCTTTCGCATTGTGATTCAATATAACATGCAAAAAAAAGTTCATTTTCTGTACTGTGATTTCTGAATTACTCGAGAAGCAGAGGCTCACACAACAAAATCAATGCTCCAAATTATTTGTAAAAAAGCATTGCAAATGGAGATATGGTACTACACCGTCAGCAGGAACAATCCACTTGCATGGCACATCAGTACAGGACACTTGATCCTTGGCGGCACATGTTTGGTCAAGCTTCTTTTGTTCACAGTATAAGTTCCTTTCCCACTGTTGTCTCCTTTCTTCGTCTTGTGGGACGCTGCAAAGAGACGCCTTCGGCGAGCCTGTCCGGCACCCTGGTGCAAAACAGTAATTGCGCCGGCGACTAGGCATAGTTTCTTAGCGCACCGTATAACGAGCACAAAGGATGTCCGAGGACGTTGCAGAGACAAGTCGACGAATCTTGCACTTTACAAAAAGAATCAAAATCAACTCGATTCGCGTCCTGGTGTGCAGACTGCAGCAAGCGAATTGGCAGTGACGGGAGCGCACGCACTGGCACGGGTCTTCAGGTGGAACTAGCTCCAGCGCCCCTAGCGGCCTCCGGCTCCGGCGACATGCGCGGTTTCAGCTGGAAGCGTGCGCCGCATAGGGCAGAGAGCACACTACCCAATATTCTAGTACACTGTACCTGCAGCATTGGCTCGAGCGTCGTCTTCTTCCGCAGCTGGCTTATTGGCGCCCCTCGGCGTTGTTTTTTTCTACAGCTTGCTGCGTTCCCGCTCATAATTACAGCGTCGAATTTCACGTCTTTTTTGTCCTCGTAATGGGGATGCCGCGTTTACGGGGGTATGAGCCATTGCTTAAGGGGGTATGACCCATTGCTTAAGGAGGTATGAGCCATTTATTGCATTACGTAATGGTCAGATTTAATTTTGAAGCAATTTAATTGTAAAGAATCGCAAGCGACAATGGCGGGCGACTGCTGCTAACCATGACGCCGAGCAAACTCGAGACATCGAACGCAAGCGACAACGGCGAACTGCGGGCGTACTCGTCAGTGACGCCGCTCTCTCCGTCGCAGCCAAATGTGTGTGTAACCTCATAATTGAGAAATACTTTCATGAATACAGGGGACTCATACACTGCTGAGAGTAGCGCCGGTGTTAAGGTAGTACACTGGGAGGACTACTCTGCGCTTCCACAATCAAAACCATTACACACTTATACAACCGCACCAGCTGCACGCCAACAGTTCACAAAGAGACACGGGTGTTGCTAACACCGACAACAAAAGGTAGCCGCTGTTCGGCCCCTTAGCACAAACAAATTAGAACACTTCCACATCAGGAAAGACCACAGAAAGCCTAACCTTGTCATCCATAGATACAAATGGGCAGCAACAGTGCCGCAGCAACTAAACTTCGCCGTGTGCAACCAATTGGGTGTCTAGGAAGCTTACTCCTAAGGTGAGCCAGCAAAGGCCATTGCAGCCACAGGCGTCGGCGACCGCTAACCGCTCTGCAACGGTTTCGCCAAAGGACATACCGTATACCCCAGCGGCGAGGACGAGCCTTCCGTAGGCGCTGCGGGGACACCGGCCCCTAGTGTAATACTGCGCCACGCCTATACTTGGCATGCATCGATGCACGAGACGCCAGAAGGTCGTGGCTACTACACAACTTCCGACAGCGTGTGCTGCTGTCTCTCTGTTTCCGCAGTTGGGGCACCTCGCGTGCTGGACCATCCCCGAGCGCTGTAGGCGTTCTAGTGTAGGTAGGATTCTACACGCCCTTTCCCACTGCATGTCCGCAACATCTTGGGGAGCCTAGTTGACGTTAATTCCAACCATGGAAACGTGGGTGGCGAGCTATTCAATGTGGACCGGGCGGATGCAAGCATTTCACAGAGCCGCGCCGTCGCTACATTCCTTGGCTCTACCTCGGGGTCGATGGCGCTGAGTTCCCGAAAGAGTGAGATGAATGCATTGTAGTACTGTGGCGTGCCTTCAGCACTCGGGTACAGATTCCTTAACGCTCGGGGGACTAGTACCTAGAGCACTGCACGGGCTCGGGCTTACCCGAAAGCCCGGGCCTGGCCCGGCCCGTGGGCCGGGTCGGGCCGGGTAGGGCAGTTTTTTCCCGGGCTCGGGCCGGGCTCGGGCACCGCATGTGCTTTTTGACCCGGGCCCGGTCCGGGCTCGGGTATTCTGACGCGGGCCCGGTCCGGGCTCGGACTTTCTGGCGGTGTGCATGTAACGTGCAGTGGATTATCCTCGCGCGTCTCGACTGCGAAAAACCTGGAGCCCCGGCGCAGCTGAAAGCTGCATTGTTACTCTTGTGTACTTTCCTTTTCTTCTTCCTTCGTATTTTGCGCTGTTTGAACGGAATGTAAAAGCCTAGAAAGACCGAAGTCGCCTCTACCCAAAGGATGCCGTTGTATTCCTTACCTAAATCAGTGTAATTAATGCTTTCAGAGCGGTGTAAGCGCGTTCCTGACTTGCTGATTCTTCAAAGGTGAATTGATAAAACGATGACTGGTAAGATAAGATAATTCGTCACGCGGCTGAAATATGGCACTGCGTCGAGAAGCTTTCTTTCTCCATTTACTCCATTTATGCGCTGCGCTCACGACCGGTCGTGGCTGCGATTCGGCTTTAGTGTACTAGAATACGGTTGAGTGGGACGAGTGGTTGGGGCGACGCATGCTTTGCAGTGAGGCGCCCGCCGTGGAAAAATACTGTGGCGGCGCTGCGACAGAAGTGGATTGGGCCGTATCAAGGTCGCGCCGTTGGCAACTGCTGGCGATACTGCTCGGCAGGGTCATTCGTACTACTTTGCGCGTTGGTATTTGCGTTCAGACCGCTCAAATGGTGTTCATAATTGCATATGGCATGTATTTATGCCTTAAGAATAAATTCCTTTCATTATCTTCTTCAAATTATTATTTTTAATGCTGCTTAGTGGTCTTTCTCGGTCTCGGGCCAGGTTCGGGCCGGTTTCGAGCCCGGCCGGGCCGGCCTCGGGCCTAAGGTAAAGGGGTGGCATACCGCCACTGCTGTAGGAAACCGCCACTGCTGGCATACGGCAGCAGTGGCGGCTTCCTAGGCACAAGCTGACCCATTACTTCTGTGTTTTGCAGTTTCACCGAGCAGCTAGATATACTGCAGATCATCATACACGTGCCCTTGTTATCGACCGCCCGAAAGGAGGCAAGCACAATCTTCGAAAACACCTGGAGGCAACTGGTTCCGGGACCACGTGATTTCCGAGACCACGTGGCCATCTGGACATATAAAGCCTGCCATCTTACCGGCGATCGCATACGGCAGCAGTGGCGGCTTCCTAGGCACAAGCTGAACCATTACTTTTGTGTTTTGCAGTTTCACCGAGCAGCTAGATATACTGCAGATCATCATACACGTGCCCTTGTCATCGACCGCCCGAAAGGAGGCAAGCACAATCTTCGAAAACACCTGGAGGCAACTGGTTCCGGGACCACGTGATTTCCGAGACCACGTGGCCATCTGGACATATAAAGCCTGCCATCTTACCGGCGATCGCATACGGCAGCAGTGGCGGCTTCCTAGGCACAAGCTGAACCATTACTTTTGTGTTTTGCAGTTTCACCGAGCAGCTAGATATACTGCAGATCATCATACACGTGCCCTTGTCATCGACCGCCCGAAAGGAGGCAAGCACAATCTTCGAAAACACCTGGAGGCAACTGGTTCCGGGACCACGTGATTTCCGAGACCACGTGGCCATCTGGACATATAAAGCCTGCCATCTTACCGGCGATCGCATACGGCAGCAGTGGCGGCTTCCTAGGCACAAGCTGAACCATTACTTTTGTGTTTTGCAGTTTCACCGAGCAGCTAGATATACTGCAGATCATCATACACGTGCCCTTGTCATCGACCGCCCGAAAGGAGCCAAGCACAATCTTTCGAAAACACCTGGAGGCAACTGGTTCCGGGACCACGTGATTTCCGAGACCACGTGGCCATCTGGACATATAAAGCCTGCCATCTTACCGGGGATCGCATACGGCAGCAGTGGCGGCTTCCTAGGCACAAGCTGAACCATTACTTCTGTGTTTTGCAGTTTCACCGGGCAGCTAGATATACTGCAGATCATCATACACGTGCCCTTGTCATCGACCGCCCGAAAGGAGGCAAGCACAATCTTCGAAAACACCTGGAGGCAACTGGTTCCGGGACCACGTGATTTCCGAGACCACGTGGCCATCTGGACATATAAAGCCTGCCATCTTACCGGCGATCGCATACGGCAGCAGTGGCGGCTTCCTAGGCACAAGCTGAACCATTACTTCTGTGTTTTGCAGTTTCACCGAGCAGCTAGATATACTGCAGATCATCATACACGTGCCCTTGTCATCGACCGCCCGAAAGGAGGCAAGCACAATCTTCGAAAACACCTGGAGGCAACTGGTTCCGGGACCACGTGATTTCCGAGACCACGTGGCCATCTGGACATATAAAGCCTGCCATCTTACCGGGGATCGCATACGGCAGCAGTGGCGGCTTCCTAGGCACAAGCTGAACCATTACTTCTGTGTTTTGCAGGTTAGTGGTGCACTCATCGCATTTCAGAATACAAATTGTAGTTTTAGATAGCTGCCACTGCTGCCCGATCTTGAGTGTACGTGGTCTTTGCGTTACGACTAGTGTGTAATATGAACAAGGAAGTTTCAAGAATGCTACATGATTTCAAAGATGAAATGAGAAATGAGTGGAAACAAATGAAAGAAGCGCTAGAGCGAAGCATTCGATCCGAAGAGAGAAACTTGCGCACTGAAATTGATGACATGAAGAAAAGCATGGATTTCTTCAGCAAGAGCCTTGATGATACAAATGAAAAGTTGCTGGTAACGTTAAGTGAAAATAATGAGCTGAAGAAAGAAAACGAACTACTACAGCACAAAGTTTCTACGCTGGAGAAGAACTTGGCAGATTGCCAATCGAGCCAATTGCAGTCGGAGCAGTACTCGCGTAATCGAAATCTTGAAATAAAAGGAATAGTCGAGAAACCAAACGAAAATCTGGTTGAAGTGCTAAAGAAAATTGGTGAGGTGGTTGGCGAGCCTATAGCACGCGGGGACATTGAAGTTTGCCACAGAGTTCGTACAAAAAAGGAAAATCAGACAAATATAATTGTTCAGTTTCAACGCCGTGACAAACGAGACGAAGTGCTTCAGAAGTCACGCAAGAAAAGGCTAACAAATGCATCCCTCGGCTTGCCCACTGAATCTCCTGTGTTTGTAAATGAACACCTTTGTCCCGAAGTGAAGAAAATGTTAGGGATGGCAATAGCACGCAAACGTGAACACAGCTGGAAATTTGTCTGGACGAAGAATGGCATTATTCATGCACGTCGCACAGAGACTTCACCTGTCGTTCGCATCAGGCGTGAAAGCGACCTGAACAAAATCACAAGCGTTTAACAAACAGAAACTTTGACACATTCGTACCTGAAGTAGAGATGGCGCCTTCAGGCTGTGTGATTCCTGAGGAAATCATTACGAGACACAATATTAGCAGCGAAGCAAAGCTGCTTACAATCATGCACCTAAACGCAAGGTCACTGTTGAACAAAAAGGATGAAGTCACTGTGCTAATCGAATCATGTAACCTAAAATTTGACGTATTGATGTTTACCGAAACTTGGTACAATGATGACTCAGAACATTATGTACTTCAAGGATACGAGCATTTCTTCGTGAACCGCAGGGGAAGCAGAGGTGGCGGCGTTGCAATTTTAACTTCTCTAACAGGGTATGATATTCTTAGGGAATATAGCACAGCTACCGAAAATTATGAAGTTTTATGCATAAAGAAAGAAAAGACAGTATTTGCGGTTTTGTATCGACCCCCTAATGCCAGCCACTCTGCTTTTTTTGAGTTTTTAGATAACCTTCTGTCATACGTAAATGAAAATGGCTATCTGCTTACACTGGGCGGGGACTTCAACATTGACATGATGACTAATTCAGCACCTACTGTGCAGTTTGGATCTATCCTGGAGTGCAATGACTTCTGCAGCATCATCAGGTCACCGACGCGTGTAACCGTCACTACGTCATCATTACTAGACACTTTCATAATAAACTCGACTATCGATAGCACGGCATCGGGAGTCATAAGCTGTGATATCAGCGATCATATGCCTATATATCTTTTTCTAGAACGTAAAGGCTCCATTAAACGTGCGTGCACTGAAAAGACAACGTACCGCAAGATATCGGCTCAAACGTTAGACAAATTCAGAGAAGCCGTGCGCGAAATAGACTGGAGTGATATTTTTGCCCTTGAAGATGCCAATGAGTCATACGATAAGTTTATGAGCAAACTCAAAACGATATATTACAAATCATTTCCGCTTGAAAACTATCGGATTCGAAGAAAGTCGCGCAAGCCATGGATATCGAAGGAATTCGTTAGGCAAATCAACCAAAAAAATAAGCTTTATCAGTCTTTTATCAAGTCGAAGGACTTGTCAAAGTGGAAAGAATATAAACAGTTTAGGAATAAATTGAACAAAGAAAAAGAAAAGGCGAAAAATGACTACTACAGCCGTATATTTAACAGTGAATGTATGCGCAGAAGCGACAAAGTATGGAAAAAAATAAACGAATCACTAAATCGGAAGCCAGTCGATACACGAACAGATACGTTGAATATTGATGGCGCTTTTGTAGGTGGTACAGAACTTGCGAACCATTTTAACAATTTCTTTGTCAAAGTAGGATGCGGAGATCACGACATTCAAGATACAATGCATACAACTTCATTAAGAGAATCTTTATTCCTAAAGCCTACTAGCATCCCTGAGGTGATTACAACATTTTCATCCTTGAAAAACAGCCATAGCCGAGACGTAGATGATTTAGAAATTAGGCCAATTAAGTACGTCATAGACTTACTTGCACCTGCAGTAATGCACATTTTTAATATTTCCCTGTCAACTGGAGTTTTCCCGCGCAATATGCAGGTAGCAAGAGTTATAGTTATTCATAAAGGAGGGGACAAAAATAATATTGGAAATTATCGACCGGTTTCTATACTTCCTGTGCTATCAAAGGGACTCGAAAAAATAGTCAACTTTCGTATTGATAATTTTTCCCAAAAACATAGCTTGCTAACCGACTGTCAACACGGGTTTAGGAAAAAGCGGTCTACGGAAACCGCCTTAAGTATACAGAAGGACCTTATTCTAGAGAACATTGAAAAAAAACTTCTGACTTTAGGGTTATACTTAGACTACAGCAAAGCATTTGATAGAGTGAACCATAAATTGCTGCTGATAAAGCTGGAAAAATACGGCTTCCGAGGAATAACACTTGAACTTATCCGATCTTATTTAGAAAGCCGACATCAGTTTGTTGAAATTAATGAGAACAGATCGCAGATAAAACCTTTGACAGCGGGTGTGCCCCAAGGTAGCATCCTTGGCCCGATACTTTTCCTGTATTACATTAATGATATTGTACAAGTAAGTGATATGTGTAAATTTATCGCGTATGCAGATGACTGCTCTGTTTTCTTCACAGGTAAAGATTTAAAAGAAATAACCCCTATAGCAAGCTCCGTTTGTTATGGACTTGGAGCATGGTCTAAGGCAAACGGCCTCATCCTCAATGAAACCAAAACAAAATGCGTTATTTTTCATGCTCCGGGAAGTTCTACTACATTGCCAGATAATATTGTGTTGGGTCCGTATAAAATTAACATTACGTCATCCATAAAAACCCTAGGCGTAATATTCACAGCGCAGATGTCCTGGAATGAACACGTTAGTCATGTTTGCTCAAAGGTACGAAAAGTTGTTGGTGTGTTAAATCGGAATCGAAGTTCATTACCTTTTAAAGTTAAGCGTCTCATTTATCATGCTCTTTTCCATTCACACCTCAGTTACTGTTCCCTTATATGGGGTAACACTACCGCGCAAAATATTAAAATACTGGAAATACTTCAAAAGAAAGCGATTCGGGCGATAGCAAACGTCTCTTTTTTTGAACACACGCAAGAGCTTTTCCAACAAAACAGAATAATTAGAGTTCGTGACATATATAAGTTCAAAACATTACTAAGCTATAGAAATGCTATGTTGGGAAGACTCGATTCATTCCTAACCCTGGCAACTTTACAAGAAAGTAGAAGTACATATTCATATCGTCACCAGGCACCATGGCAGATCCCTTTCTCGCGTACTAATTATGGCTGTCAACGCCTTAAACATACACTACCTTCCCTGCTTAACTATTTCAACCAACAAAATGTTGATGTGTTATCTCTAAACAAAACTAAAATATTGGATCTGTTCTTATAGATGTGTATTGTTAAATGATCTAACAGTTCCGCAGGGCTTATGATGTACTCTCGTTGTGTTTATACGTTCAGACTTTTAACTATGAACCCCAGCATCCAGGTTTCCGCTGCAGCGATTGTGCCCAGGCCGCGCGGCAGGGCTTGCGTTGTGAACTGGATGCTGCAAAGGGCGTCTTCGCGCTTCTAAACTTCTAGGATGTGATGACGCCCTAGGCTACGTTGCCGGGTATCTGTCGCGAAAGCAGCAGCCTATGCAGATTATCTTTTTCTATTTTTTAACATAGATGCGCAGATGTATTTACAAGTCTGTAAAACGATTTCTAAAAAAAAGAACGTTTCCTGATGGTAACTTGTGTTTATTGTATAGTTCTGTGAAACTTGTTATACATGTATATGTGAGTGTACATATGTGTATGTATATATATATATATATATATATATATATATATATATGTATATATGTGTATATATATGTGTATATATATTGCTTTTGCATTCTTATGCTATATGCGATTGAGTTTGTGTCAAACCATAATATGCAAGATAACAGATTGTGATTGTATACTGCGAGTCAATTCACACAACTGTATTATAACTATAGTTTCTATACAATAACATGAAAGTATCTGCATATACTTGTGCTTAGAATACTCGTATATCAACATTTTATACGTGATTATATTGGTACACCAGCCGCTACCATGCCTGTCTGGGAGGCCGGAGCTCTGTCAAGCCGAAGAAATTTCGGCTTTTTTTCCGGCTCTCCCTTTTCACCTTGTGTATCTCGTGGTGAAATAAACAAGTTGATGATGATGATGATGATGGGTGGCGGGCCGGACCGGGTGGGTAACGTAGATTATTTCCGGGCCCGGGTCTCACCATAAAACTTTTGGTCGGGCTCGGGCGGGCAGCCCAACGTAAAAACGGGCCCGGGCCGGGCTCAAAAAATCGGCCCGTGCAGTGCTCTACTAGTACCATCTGAAGTCGACCTAGGAAATACATGGGGAGTGGCCTTGCAGCTGCACCTACGTCGTATAGGATTGTCATTAGTGTCCTAAGGCCAAGCAGTCGCACCATCGTTTCGATACAGGGCTGGCTGAAGCCCCCGAGGCGCCTTGGTAATCGTTAGGGCGTCCCTCTGCAGATGCTCTGCGCCGCCATCATAAAAGAAAGCGAAAACGGTGTGACTGAGGGCCTGCAGCACTGGTCTTGGAGGAAGTGTGACACGAGCACCATAAAATAAATGTGCCAGAAAAATACACTTAACAAGGTAGGTTCTCTGCGAAAGAGAAATTGCAGAGTCTTGCCCTCTGACTAGCATTCGTAACCTCTTGGACGAGCGGTTCCCATACATCCGTTGCGACGCCAGATCGATCGAACTCTACTCCGAGAAGCTTACTCTTTCCTGCTATTTTAAGGTTGTGCGGCATGCCCGGTCGCCAAGACGCAGCCATAGAGAAAGGAATTCAACAAGAGGGGACACTCCCATAGGGCCAAGCGGCCGAATTGACTGCAGCGTGCGAAGCGGTCGGTGTCAAAAACTTACATCACTTCCGGTTTCGGCTTTGGGCGCGCGTATTTTGAACGCAAGCTAGCACGCCGGCAGCGCCCCCCCCCCTCTTTCTTTTTTGCTCTTCGTGCAGAATCGGTTTATTATTTAGTAAAAATGATTGCAAACGATCTCGTAAAGTCCCATCGAATCTGTGCCACGTGCAATTTCACAAAGTAGACGCAAGACCTTTTGTGCAATGAGGCAATATTTATTTTGCTCTATATAAAAGCTCGTTCCGCGCTTTTTGTGCGTTCATCCAACGTTGTGACCCCAGCAGGTAAGGCACATAGATTCATACAGGAGTAGTTCCTGTATGAATCTCGACCGGACGGCACCAGCTGAAAAAAAAGTAAATTACAAGCATGTTACATTTGCAAGCACGTAACAGCATGTTACAAGCATGAGTCATTTTG